>NC_051432.1:4934875-4948331 GCF_001649575.2 Kryptolebias marmoratus
AACATGAAGCCAACTTAGTGAATGAACAGACAGTACAAATGAATTATTTACCGGTTGCTCTTTAACGGAAATCAGGATAAACTCGAATGCTACACATCTACAGTGCACGTGGTTAGCTCCGCTAGCAAACACAATTGAAACAATAGCACTTTGCGCACAGCACGTTCAAAGGCAATAAAACCCCGAAAACTCCTATTTTCCAGACAACCCATACATTAATGGACAACTTATGATTACACTGAAACCGTAAATGTCACATATTTGCTGGTTAAGTAACCCACTAACCTGAAAAGAACAGGGAAAATGATGAGATCGGCAACAAGTAGTGTGCTTCCTGCTATCTCTCAAGCCAGTCTGAGGGGAGACGGCTCCGAGTTCACCTGTTCACTGGCGTGATGCCCCCCTGTGGCAACATTTAGTATTACATCAAACTTTAATGTCTTACTTTTTCCCTTAGAAAACCCACAGTTGTCCAGTTTATTCTGTCACCCAGTAGTGTTAAATAAAGAAATATTTACAACAAAATGTGGCAAACTTTTAAGGGTGTCACATCTGCTCACAAATGTTTAATTTAAGGACACATTAGCCACTGATAAAAAAAAAAGTGCAAATTCAACTTTTGGTCAGGTCTTTGACTTTGCAATGAGTACCTTTTACTCCAGAGTTTATAAATAGACTCCGTTTGTTCAAACTCCTTTCTGGAATACCCATCTGATCTCCATTTCTGCTGACTGTCCCATCACCTACAGTAAAACTTGTAGATCACGTCTCCTTCACACAATCCGTCTTAATGTCACACACTCATTTACATCTAACACACACACACAGACTCTTACAGTAAAAATAGTGATGTAGCTCTGCAAAGCTAAATAAACAAGAGTAAAACCCAGAAAAAGGTTATGCTGTGTTGTGACTTTATTTGAGCAGGTTTCACACAGTGAACAGTATTACTCAGAAACAAAAGAAAACTAAAGAGATTTTAATGAATACAGATAACACACACACACTCTTTGTTTACATCTTTCCACTGTCCTGTGAATCTATGTAGCTGTCTGGTGGCAGCAGGGAGTTGAAACGCAGCAGGGTCAGGTCCATGGGGGGGCAGCGCTCCTTCACCGGGGCCCACCCCTCTTTGGTGCCCCTCGCAGGCGGAGGTGGTGGGGGCAGGTCACAGTCAGTGGGGGTGGAGTAGTTTTCATTGGGATGGAGGTGGTTGTTGTTTGGGTCAGGAGGGGAGATGCTGTTGCTGCTATGACAGTGGACCAGAAACGCCCCCCGGTGGTGGCGGTGGTAGAGTGTGCCAGCCACCACCAGCAGCATCAGGATGAGGGAGCTGAGCAAGAAGAAAAGTACGTAGACTCCTTTAGTCTCCGAGGACAGGCCTGAGCTGCAGCCTAGAGGGAAAACAACAAGTCAGCTACTGACTGCCAGCAGTGTGTGTGTTTGTGTGTGTGTACTTGCATAACAAGGCAGAGCAGACCAACCTGCAGCCTGAGCTTTCATGCAGATGGTTCCTCCTGATCCCAACCGTGACTCGTCTTGAAAGCCCGGTCTGCAGTGGCAGGAGTACGTGCCAAAGTGGTTCACACAGTCTGCGTTAACGTCACACAGAACCAGTTGGGTCCCACACTCATTCACATCTGTAACACACACACACAGTCTTTGATCTCATGTTAATGCAATATCTCTAAATTGCTAAATCAATAGACATTTTTTGATTGTCCAGTCTCAGCATGAGACACAATAACTTGACTTGACTCAGTTCTACACGGTCTCAGTAGTTTTCCATTTAACTCAGTGCTGCCTCAATGTGGGCAGGTTATCAAAAATTTACCAACGGGTAAATAAATGAAATAAAGTCATGAAAACACTCACCATTCTCTGACATGTTTTCCAGAAATGCCATTGGCAAGTAGAGGCCTGCAAATTTTGTCTATCTGAATTCTGTCATAACCAACAAGCACTGAAACATCTGCATCTTCTTATAATCCCACAGTGTTGTTTTCCCTGTTGCCATTTTTATGGATAAATTATATTTAAAAAAAGAAAAGGTGAATAAAAGTGAATGCTACAGTTGCAAGGGTTGAAGAATGGTGGGTTTCTTGTGAATGGGACTCATGATTGATGTCAACTGCCTGTAGTCTGCTGATGTTAAATCTTCAGCTCACTTGGAACCTTGGTTGAGTAAGTTTTCAGATGTAAGCTAAAGTAGGTGTGGCCACCCAATGGAAAGACTGAACCCACACTGGGTTGACCCAAGTAGGGTGAAGTCAAGCCCATAGTAAAAGGGCCAAATGTGACAAGTCAATTATGGTGAAAATTGGCAACAAGCTGGATGGTTATAATATTTGTGGTTCTAAGTATCACCAAAGTAACATCTAATTTCTTCTCTAACTAACAAACATGTTGGATGTAAAGTTGTAGCCCTGGTGTACCTGCAGTGGACACAGACAGGATGATGGCATTCCTGCGGCTGACTCTGAGGTTGACACCTGTGGCGAGGAGCCCCTGCATGGCAGAGTGGACGGCCCTGTGGATCTGCATACCTCCAGGCCCCTGTCCAATCTGCAGCCACAGGATATAAAGTGCTCCAGCATTCAACCTGCACACAAAACCCACATGCACCTTAACAGTAACTGAATTAATCAGTTTCTCATATATAAGCTTTTTTTTTTCTTCATAATTTCTTCCCAGGACTTTTGATTTTTTTACATGTTTACATATAATCAAATGTTCTACACACAAGAGTTTGGTTGATTTGTTTTGAACAAACCTTTTAATCCTTTTTGAAGAAAGGGACAGGTGGGTATGAAGGGTGCCCAACTGCTTGCTGATCTGCAGAAAAACAAAGAGCTGTAAGTCCCTCACTTAACCGAAATGTGAGGTTTCTCATGCTTGTTTCATAGCTTCATTTTGTTCTGTTTCTTAATCAACATACCAAAGCTTTTACTGACAGCAGCAGCTGCCTAGCTAAGTTGTCCCAGGAATCATCTACATCATGACTGAAATTCACCTCGACAGCCACTTCAAACAGGTGATCTGTCAGAGACCCAAAACACTGCAACTGATGTCAAAGTATCAGCAAAACAACAACAAAAAAATCTGTTCAAAGCTTTGGTGTAAATGTATCATTTGAAATTAAAAAAAAAAAATCTAACTATTCATATAAATAAATGTTTATTTGACACAAGATAAATAATTGGCCTTGATTAGACAGAGTTTTTGTGGTTTTTACTTGTGAAATACTCACCACCAGGCAGATGTGGACTTTCGGAGTGATTCTTCATGTTCACTGGGAGAGTGAAACAAAACCACAGATTCAAACAGAATTTGAATATAGTTTGTCGATGAGGACCCCTGTTTGTA
The DNA here is from genome assembly GCF_001649575.2 of Kryptolebias marmoratus. Taxonomy (NCBI): domain Eukaryota; kingdom Metazoa; phylum Chordata; class Actinopteri; order Cyprinodontiformes; family Rivulidae; genus Kryptolebias; species Kryptolebias marmoratus. Next base: position 4,938,242 of record NC_051432.1, read on the forward strand.
TGACTGTACAAGTTAATTAAATATAGCTCCAAAAATGTCTTGATTAGATTGACAGAAATATGAGTTTTAAATTAAAACAAATATTTTAGTTAAATATAGAACTCCTGCTGGTCCACCTGTAAATAAATTGCCACTAGAGACAACCGTTTCAGTGAAACAACTGTGGTTATTAGCTTCCTGATTAATTTCTGATATTCATACAACCCCTTAATTATGGAATCACCAGTCTCTGAGGATGTTCCTTCAGTTGTTTAATTTTGTAGAAAAAAAAAAAAAGCAGATCACAAACATGACAAAAAACTAAAGGTATTTCAAATGGCAACTTTCTGGCTTTAAGAAACACTAAAAGAAATCAAGAAAAATAATTGTGGTAGCCAGTAACAGATTTTTAGAACAAGCACAGGAAATAAATTATGGAATCACCCTGCAAGTTTTCATTACAAACAATAACACCTGCATCGGATTAAATCTGCTTGTTAGTATGCAGATAAAAAGGAGTGATCACACCTTGGAGAGCAGTTGCAACAAGTGGACTGACATGAATCATGGCTCCAACACCAGAGATGTCAACTGAAAAAAGGAGAGAATTATCAAACTCTTTAAAGAGGGTAAATCATCTTGTTGCACAAGATGTTGGTTGTTCAGTCAGCATCAAGTACAAACAACATGGGAAGGTGATTAAAGGCAAGCATACTGGTAGACTAAGGAAGACATCAAAGCATCAAGACAGAAAACTTAAAGCAATATGCTATGAAAACAGAAAATATCCAACAAATGAGGAACAAATGGGAGGAAACTGGAGTCAACGTCTGTGAAAGAACTGTAAGAAACCACCTAAAGGAAATGGGATTTATATACAGGAAAGCTAAAAGAAAGCCATCACTAACACCTAAACAGAAAAAAACAAGGTTACAATGGCCTAAGGAAAGGCAATCGTGGACTGTGGATGACAGGATGAAAGTCATATTCAGTGATGAATTTCGAATCTGCATTGGGCAAGGTGATGATGCTGGAACTTTTGTTTGCTGCCGTTCCAATGAGATTTATGCAGACGACTGTCTGAAGAAAACATGAAAATTTCCAGTCATTGATGATATGGGGCTGCATGTCAGGTAAAGGCACTGGGGGAGATGTCTGTCATCACATCTTCAATAAATGCACAGGTTTACATTGACATTTTGGACACTTTTCTTATCCCATCTATTGAAAGGATGTTTGGGGATGATGAAATCATATTTCAAGATGATAATGCATCTTGCCTTAGAGCAAAAACTGTGAAAACATTCCTAGAAGAAAGACACATAAGGTCAGTGTCATGGCCTGCAAACAGTCCAGATCTCAATCCAATTGAAAATCTGTGGTGGAAGTTAAAGAAAATGGTCCATGACAAGGCTCCAACCTGCAAAGCTGATCTGGCAACAACAATCAGAGAAAGCTTGAGCCAGATTGCTGAAGTGTAGTGTTTGTCACTCATTAAGTCAATGCCTCAGAGACTGCAAGCAGGTATAAAAGCTACAGGTGGTGCAACAAAGTATTAGTGATGTGTTGGAATGTTATTTTGTTTGTTTGTTTTTCATGATTCCATATTTTTTTCCTCAGAATTGAGTGATTCCATAATTTATTACCTGTGCTTGTTCTAAAAATCTAACTGTTACTGGCTACCACAATTATTTTTCTTGATTTCTTTTAGTGTTTCTTAAAGCCAGAAAGTTGCCATTTGAAATGCCTTCAGTTTTTTGTCATGTCTGTGATCTGCTTTTTTTTCTACAAAATTAAACAACTTTTGCCAGGGGTTGTATGTAAATTGCTTGCTTTTCAACCAAAAACTCAATTTGACCACCTGACCATTCTAAATGTCAAATTGTTAAGCAAGACAAATCCTGTCACGTTGCTGTTCAGAGACTGTAGAAGAAAACACACACACACACCATAAGGCAAATAGAGTTTTAACAAAGTCATCATCCAGAGTTAAAACACTAACATTTTCAGCTCAGATGTACTTACGGTTTCCTCTGTTATCAGGCTGAGGCACCACCATGTTGGGGTGACGATGACGATGGTCTGTGTGCCGTGGTTTTGTGCCATCTGAGGGGGGAAGTGGCTGGTCTGAACTTTGACTGACCTCCAGCCTGTTCTCACCTTCAGCTTTTGCTGAACTCTCCACGGATAGCCTGCTTTTTCCTTCAGCATTAGTAGCTTCCTGTGTTTTGGTGGTATTGTAGGGTTTGGACCCATCACTGACATGATGCTGCTGCTTTAAAGATTCAGAAAGAACAGCTAAGTCAGCCTGACTTGAATGGCTGTAGACGACACCTCTTCCTGATCGTAAGGTCTTTTGGGTAGAGGCTGGCACAGTGGGTGCAGCCATGTACTGGTAGACATGGCTGTAGTTCCCCAAAAATGGATATGAGTTCTCAGCTACCTAAAGACAGACAAAAGGTGGTTAGTGTTTTGAATTTGAAAAACTTCCCTCTGAATTTTTTTTTAGCAAAAATACAAGACAGAACCATAAACTATTAAGTTGACTTCCCCATCTGCATCTTTTTGGGACAATTTAGTATCCAAAGTAGTTCACATCACCTGATTATAAGACAAGCCTAAAAAGATCTTGAAGTTTTCATACACAAAAATACTGCTTCACATGATAATTATAATGGTCTTTTACCTTACCCACCTCTGTATCTCTGTCAGCACCACTGGACGCCCAGGGTAGCCTGGCATTCATTGTTAAATGTTGATAGTCGTACGACAGATCCGGATTCGCCGACTTCGTTTGATCTCTGTTCATGACTGATTCAAAGTCACTGAAGTCTGTGAGTCCAGCAGATGGCTCAGACACTTTGCTTCTTCCTGGGAAGCCTTCCTGGGGATTATAAACCACCGGTGGTCCAAATGCCTGGTATCGTCCGTAGAAGCCCCTATAAGGAGTGCTGGGCCAGCCACCGATCAGGAGCACCACATACAGAGTGTTGGAGGAGGATGTGTACTTGGCTTCCTGCCAACACTTCTGCAGCACTTTGTGGCCTCCCGAGTGGCCAGTAGGCTCATCCACATGGATCTGGTCCTGTTTGAGCTGGCAGGAATCATCAGGGGTCAAGTCCTCCAGGCGGAGGTGGATCCTCTTCCCAGGTTCCACCCAGATGGTCCAGTTGCACCACAGAGGAGGGTTTGAGCACAAATAATCCGGGGAGAAAAACTCGCCGTTGTCGCTGCGTAGCAGCTGGTGGCAACTTCGCAGGGCGAAGAAAGCACTGTTGTCCCCTTTCTGTCCATCTGTGGAGAGGTGGACGAGCTGTTCATAAACATACAGCTCTGACATGTTTCAGCTAAATACAAATGCCTGGGGCCCTATTGAATGTTAATTTTTAAGGAACTTTTCCAACTTTATGAGCCACCCAGATGCTTATTCATGACATTACTATATAGAAACCACATGTTTGTTCTTCTTTTAATGTCCTTTTGTTCTAGTTAACTGGTTTTAGATGTAAACATATTCAACACCACACAATACAGAATTATTTTTTGCACTTGTTATGCAAACAAGTATATTAATTAGGAAAATTTTGAGTGGTGGGATAATTTACATTTGGTTTTCTAAAACTGTTCAACTCCAGCAGAACAATCTGTTGGAGGTTTAGTTAAAATAAACAGCTTTCAATAATTGGCACACAGGGCTGATGTAAACTCATTATCAGATCACCTTTGGTTTTGGTCATTTTTTGATAGTTGACCAAACTAAAAATCTAATGGGATTGTCATAACAAGGAAACTGAGCACTTGAACAAAAATAATGAACCATTTTTCTTAACATGTTAAAATAAATGTAACAAGTATACTTTTTTTTATAATGACTAACATTACATGTAAACTGGAGAACTGACACGTGAGTTGGTGTTTCCCCTTTTTCCATCAAGCTTTTGGCCAACATTATCTAAGTTAAACCCATTTGCTCATTATGTTTTCTTACCGTTACAGCCCAGCCAAAAATTAAATCAAATTATAGCCAATGAGTAACACAAAATCAAAAAGAGACTCACCTGGAGGCCTGATGACCCCTTCAGTATTCCCCTACAAAATAACAACATAAAGAAAAATGTGGCAAATTGGAATTTTAACACAAAACAAGCCTGTTTCAGAGGTAATGGTTGATAATGGTATCCTACCTGAACATTACTGAGTTTTCCAAACATCAACAAAAATACAAGCAACACGCTGATAAAGTTTAAGTAGCACTTTTGAGTCATTTTATCTTCCAAGGTTTTTTTAATAGAGTGACAAAAACTAACTGCGTCAAGGTAATCCTCTGAACTTCAGTTAACCTGTTAAACTCCTCACTTCCTTTCACTGTCTGACCAGGTGAACTTCATCAAGGAGCTGATTGAATTTCCTTTTACAAACTGTTAGTTCAAGTCTCGACCAGCAGATGGAACTGTTGGATTTCACGTTTACTTCTTTCATTTTGCTCCTCAACCTAAGAGTGATCATTTTACGTATTCTTTAGTTTTTACCTGAAGGGTAGACAAGGCGAAATATGAAGTTTTGTGAAATAGTAATTGTCAAATACATACTTACATTATTGTTCTGCTGAAGTTTCTTTTTCACCCACTCAGTATTGTTGTGCCATAGTTCTTCAAAGGCAATTCTGATCTGTCCCACACAAATTGTGGATCATTTTATTTTACAGGTTTTTAAAGGAATATTTTATGTCCTGTTCAGTAAACAGTAACTTCTTTATGGTTTAAACTGACATAAAATGGGAATTCACAGGAATCTGCACCGTAGGTAACTGAGTAAATGGACACAAAAATATACATTTTGACAGTTTTCCTAAATTAAATCAGAAGAAAGAGCTGAATACTTATTTCTGGTGTAAATGAAAAATAAGTCCAATCTTAAATGTAACTTTCAATCTATTCTGTCTGCTAACAAATAACACACACTGCTGTTAGCATGTGTCAGCTGGTTTACAACTTGGCTAGTTCAGTTTTGTCCATGGATTAAGGAATTTTGAAGCATAACAAAAAATGTTTTTTGTATTTGTCTGGTGCCATTTTCAGCTGCTCTCCCACTGATAAGTGTTAAAGTTCAGAAAGTTTTCTTTCTGAAAGAAAGTTGATTTTTCTCATTGGCTTTGACCAAAAAGAAAACCCACTTCCACCCACAGAAATCTGCTCTAGCTCTGTGCATTTGGTGATTGCTTTCCATTCAGTTTTTGCAGATTTAAATTTAGTTTTTGCATTTTCATGTTTAATGTTGTTTCCGCAGATCTTCATTCTTCACAAAGTCTGAAAGAACTAGTCCTGATCAGTCCACTTCAAACCAAAGTCCCTCAAATTTACTGTTTTTATGTTGTTGTTTTTTTAATTCCCATGCACCTTTGCAGGCTTCTCATATTTTTTCAATCATATCCTGGAATCATGTATTCCAGGAAATGATTGTGAGTCTTATGATCTATGAACCACTGAGACAGACAGTTCAGATTCAGCACATTTTTATTCAGTAAAACCATAATTTATTAATTTATTCAGCTCACATAAACAAAATAAAAAACAAATAAGTCTTGCTTTTTATTTTGAAAGTGTTTTTTCAAATGGTTGAAGGCTGATGTAAATTTTAATCATACTTGTTTTTGTTCTTTACACAGTAAAAGTTTTTGCGTTATACTGTATACATTCAAAAAGAATGATTACAATATATACAATCTTCATTTAAATATTACTGTCTCCAAACATTAAAAATGTTCTGCTTTCAGGAAATACAGCTTTAGGTGGGAAACAGTGATCAAGGAGCACAATTCCTATTTAAATACACAAATTTTATTTGATTAATATAAATTTTTAACAAATGATTTAAACTTTGATTTGATTATTTCACAACATTAAATACATTTGTTGGAAATTACAGATTTAACAGAAGAAAAAAAGGATAGCTGAAGCAGTTTACTGGCAGTCCAACTCAGGGTGGATAATCCATGGCCAGATCTTCAGCATCTCCTGTGGCGTTTGGCTGTGAACCAGCATTAAGCTTCGGTGGATACAGGGGTTGTTCCTGTACTTCTCCTCAATGCCAAAAGTCCTGAAGTCACTGTGCCTCTCAGGAACCAAGCCCAGCTTCTTCAGACACATCCCTGTGTAGACATCATCAATGGGATACAAGACTACCTGCTGAGATATGTTGTAAAGACGTAGTGCTAACTCCCCAGACAATACGTATCCCCCACCACCAGCATATTGTGGGTACTGGCCCTCAAACACACTCTCAGGGATAAAATACTTTAGTTTTCGGTCTCTGTGTGGACTTGCATTACTGATAACATCACCTATGAACAGATCCTTGGCCTCAACCTCAGACAAACCTTTCAGGAAGTCAATAATTCGTAACGTGTTGACAAAGACATCATCATCCCCTTTTAGAACATACTGACTACCAGGACAGTGTTTGCTGAACCACTCCAGAAAAAGAACCTCTTTGAGGGTGAGGTTAAAGAAAGTGTCCCTGTAGTCCCACTGCAGTAAGTCTTTGTGAAGTGCTGCCTCGTATTCCAGCATCTCCTGCAGATCTGGGAAACTGTCTACTGACGAAGTACTGCCGAGCAGGAAAACAGTCACCACTGTCCGACTGGATAAGAAGCCCGCTCGGCCCCATGTTTCACGAATGGCCTGCCGGCGGTCAAAATGTGGAGTCAGTGACTTCACCACCAGCAGCAGAAAAGGTTTTTTTTCACATTTGTGAGGCTGATTGATCAGCATGGGGTATGACCTGCAGCGCATATGCAAGAGGAAGTCTTGGAATCGCTTTGGTAGGATGTTATAGTCCAAGATTTGTGTTTGGACTCTGTAGTCTGGTTCACAGGGGTCAAGAGGTCCAGTGTCGTTCAGCCAATCCGGCAGTTTGATGAGGGAGTCGTTGGAGACAGCAGAGTTGATAATTGGATTGTGAATAAAGTCCAGGTGCTCCTGCTCCTTGTTCCAGAAGGATTTGCTCAAAATCTTTTGGTTCCAAAACCTCTGGGATGGAACTATAATCTTCTTCTGACCACGACTGTTCCCAAATTTCCACGACAGGCCCATCAAGACACAAATAAAAATGTTCAGCATCATTACCATGCAGAGCATCTTTGCTTTCTTGTGGCCCAAAGGCATATTGTCCACACTCTGGATCTAGAGAAAGAAAATTAAGATTTTAGTTAAAACCAAGAATGAACAAACAGTGACTAACAGAAAACATTCAGTGTCATGGACTCAACAACTAAAGCAACTTAGAACAAAGCCAGGATTTAAAAGAATATTTGAAAACATAGAAACAAGCAGGTCTACTCTAAAGTTTATGATAAAAAATAAATAAGAATATGTTATAAGAGGTCAAAGGTTTCAGAGTTCAGACTGGCAACATACAAAGCTGCATTTTCATTCTTAATCCTCTAGGAATAAACCTCATTCTCCTCTTAATCCCTCCTCTTCTTCCCAAACAAAGACAAGCAGGAATCATACACTTCCAATTCACCCGAGCACATGACACCACTTTACTGCCAACAGTGGGTGAGTGTGGCCTGACTGCTCACACAAAAGGCTCATAAATATTAACAGCTGTGGTCCGGAATACAGTATTGCAGCTCAAAGATAGTCATATAATTAGTTTTATGGAAAGACAAGTATAAAAAGCTTTGACTATTTTTTGTCACTCAAGTCAAGCACTAATTTGTCTAAGTGCACTATTTAATACAAATTCATCTTTGTTTTGCTGAGAAAAAAAACTTACAGAAACAAAAGTAAAAACAAGCAAAAAGAAAATATTAAAATAATTTAATCATAGGGTGGCACAGTACAGTGGTTAAAGCAAGAAGGTTGCAGGATCGCTCTCCGACCTGGGACCTTTCTGGGTGGAGTTTGCATTAGAGTGTGAATGGCTGTTTGTCTCTATGTGGCCCTGTGATGGACTTGCAACCTGTCCAGGGTGTCCCCCGCCTCTTGCACAATGACTGCTGGAGATAGGCACCAGCTCCCCGCGACCCAGAATGGAGAAGTGGGAAAAGAAAATGGAGGGATAGATAATATAATCATAGAAAACAGTTTTGTGTTACTTAATTCTTTTGATTTCAAAGTTATTACACATTCTTATCTTTATGTAACTTATTTAACATACAGTGCAGATGGTGCTGTGTGTCACTATCAGAAGGCAAAAAACCCCTGCAGCAAATAGCCTCATAAATCTGTAGAGACGTACTGACGTGCTTATATATAATTCCTGTCACAAAAATGCAAACCTTCTATTGGCTGTAACAAAACATAGTATAAAATAGGAGTGCGGGTGTACAGACTATCTTCATTAAGATGATAAGCACAATTTTTTTTTTAACTGAATTTCTTTAAGGATAACAGCTAATGGATTAACTTCAAGCTGAATTTTATACTCTGTTTACATAAAAAAAAAATATTTGAAAAATTTGTTGCTTACATATGTCCTAAACTGGTGGAGGAGCACAGATTTTTAGCAATTTAGAATAACCTTCTATCTGAATTTTGTCAAAAATATAATTATATCCAGATAAACTGTTAGATCTCCTAAAAAAACAAGTTTAATATTTATTTTCCTGACATGCATTTTTCACAACAAATCAGTCTATTACATTTGTGGTATGTATGTTTAAACTGAAAAATAATACAACCCCAGTCTGAAAAAATTAGGACATTGTGTTAAATGTAAAAAAACAGAATGCAATGATTTAAAAAATAAATCATAAACCCATATTTTATTCTCTAGAAAAAAAACTACGTAACTTTGAATTTGATGGCAGCAACACTTCTCAAAACACGTTGGGACGGGTCAACAAAAGGCTGTAAAAGTAAGTGGTGTGAATAAGGATTGGCTGGAGCAGCATTTTGCAAATAATTAGGGAATTGGCAACAGGTCAGTAAGAGGGTTGATATCATCCATAGAAGCCCTGGTATAAAAAGAACATTTTAGAGAGGCTGAATCCCTCAAAAGTAAAAGTAAAGATGGGCAGAGGTTTGCATGTCTGCAAAACTCTGTCTAGAAGTTGTGAAACAATTTCAGAATATTGTTTCTTAACGGACAACTGGAATGACATTGAATATCCCATCTTCTACAAATCATAATATCATGAAAATATTTCAAGAATCTGCAGAAATCCCTGAGCTCAAAGGTTAAGGCTGAAAGTCAATATTGAATGGCTGTGATCTTCAGGCCCTCAGGGGCCGCTGTATTAAAAACAAATCTGATTCTATTCAGGACATCATGGACTCAGGAACACTTCTACAAATTACTCTCTGTAAACACAGCTCACTGTGTCATTTACAAATGATGGTTAAAACTCTATCATACAATGAAGAAGCCATATGTGAACACCATCCATAAACACTGCTGTCTTCTCTGGACCAAAGCTCATTTTAAATGGACTGAGACTAAATGGAAAACTGGTCTGTGATCAGACGAATTTAAGTTAGAGTTTTTGTTAAAACTAAAGTTGTCAAGTCCTCCGTATTAAAGATTAGAGGAAACCATCCAGCTTGTTATCAGCATACAGTTCAAAAGCCTGCATCTCTGATGATATGGGGGTGCATTAGTGCCTATGTTATGGGCAGCTTATACATTTGGAAAGGCAACAACAATTGTTTCAGAACAACACATGCTCCCAAACAGCAACAAATCCAGCAAAAAGACCTGAGACTATTGAACACCTAGACACCTACATCAGACATTAATGGGACAACAGTACTCTTCCCTCATCTGGGCACCATCAATGCAGAACAGTATATCCTCCCATTCAGACAATGTATTTTTCATGGAAGATGTTGCATACTTTAGCAAGACAATGCTAAACCACACACTGCATCCATAACAACAGCATGGTTTCATCGTAGAAGAGTCCAGGTGCTGAACTGGCCTGCCTGCAGTTCAGACCTCTCACCAACAAAAAAACATTTACAGGTGCTGGTCATAAAATTAGAATATCATGAAAAAGTAGATTGATTTCAGTAATTCCATTTAAAAAGTGAAACTTGTATATTATATTCATACATTACATACAAACTCATATATTTCAAATGTTTATTTCGTTTAATTTTGATGA
>NC_051432.1:4949597-4980970 GCF_001649575.2 Kryptolebias marmoratus
CATCAAAATTAAACGAAATAAACATTTGAAATATATGAGTTTGTATGTAATGTATGAATATAATATACAAGTTTCACTTTTTAAATGGAATTACTGAAATCAATCTACTTTTTCATGATATTCTAATTTTATGACCAGCACCTGTAGTACATCATAAAACAAATAATACAGCTAAGTAAAGCCAGGACTGTTGACATCAGGAAAGAACAGGAAAACATTCCCCTCTAAAAACTGCAGCAGCTGCTCTCCTCAGTTCCTAGATGTTTATAAACTGTTGTTAAATAAAGGGGGGGTTGCTTCACAGTGGGATGTATTTAATGGAGTTTGACACCCCTGTGATGCTGCTAACATCCCTTACTTCAGGAGGTGCTTTATTTATTACTTTTTACATATTAGAACAATTCAGGACCTCTCTACACAGAAAGAGAAAAACAGAGCACACTACAGTACACTTACCTAAGATATACATGTGACTGACAGGGTGATGGGGCGCTGACAGAGGCTGGACTCCCACACTCCTTCTGGCTTCATGCAGATGAGCTCCAGCATGGAGGAGGCTGTTTCTGTTGTTTCTGAAGCCATCAGGGATTTAAAACAGCAGCCCTGAAACAGAAAAAAAGTTCTTTGGAATAATGTTTTTAAGGAGAATAAACCAGTTTCAGCTTAAATGTTTGTGTCCGCTATAAAAGAGCTGCAAGCAAACCCTAGGCTGAAAACATGGTTGGTCATGCTTTCTGTGTCTGCTCTGACCACAAAGCTTATGTGACAGAAATGTCATGATCTTTCTTGTCTACTAGGGTCCACCAGATCCCTCAGCAGACACACGCAGCCCAGGCCGCTCTGACGGTACACTCAAACTAAAAGCAGCAGGCAAAAAAAACAACTAATACTTGTTCTGATGAGATGCTGCATAAAAGAGATTCACTGCCAACCACATTTGGACAACTTATCACTCAGCAGCCGTAAAAGATGTGTCAAAATTCCTGGTTAAAAATCACTTCAAGAGCTTTTCTTTTTTGTCTCATGAATAAATAGCTGACAAGTTCTCACATTACCTATCAGGTTGGAGTATAAAACTATAAACCCGAGTGGAGCAGCTGACCCAAACATACTTTGAATACAAGTGAATACACACCTACATGAGCACAGAAAGCATAAAAAACATGTTTCCAGCCTAAACCGGCAGTGCATATGCCTATTATAGTCTGATGTGCTAATGTGAGGTGATCATGCAGAAGTAGAACAAAGTGATTGCATAACCTCCTCAGTGAAGGTGCTAAAGGTTCATTTGAAGGCAAATCTGATTTCTTGCCTGGTGAACAGGTTGAGTCCATGACGTGTGGTCATTTTTAAAACGTACCAAGTTGCTATTTAAACGACCTATAAAGTAAACTAATACACTAATGTAAATACACTCATACAGATATTTTATCTAGGGTTCTATTGGCAAATATTGATAAACTGACAGCTGTTTTTTAATTATGTGTGAGTTTTATTACAGCTGAAAGCAGCAAGCCAGGTTTGAAGCAACCGAATGGAAAGAAAAACACCGCCAGCTTCTGACTCCAGTTTACAGGGTTCTCATTAACATTTCCACATGGCTTCCAAATTAAAATACAGATTGTTACAAACCTCTTATATGCAAAAAGTAAAGTAGAACATTTAAACTTATTATGAAATGTAAGAAATACAGTGAAATATTTAGTATTATAAATGGATGGGTAGATTCATGTGCTCTTGACACTCTTGGTATTTTTTTTTCTATGATTAAGACAGTCGACTTGTCAGAACATGCCGCTTTACTTTGTCTTATTGGTATTTGAAAAGGGTGGCTTTTTCAGGTTCACACAAAATAGGCAAAAAAAATATTTTACAAGTATTGGGTATTTCAGTGTAGATTGAAATATTATATATATATATATATATATATACTGAGAAAAAAAATATCTGTTCAAAAAATGCCTATAGTAATGTGGGGGGCCCTAAGTGGAGAATTGTTTCATAGCTGAAGGAGCAGGCTCATTTTTGTTTAGCGGAGCTAAATGATCTGGAGCCCATCACTGCTTCAGATGTAGTGGCTCAGTGGTTAGAGCTGCCACCTCACAGAAAGAAGGTCACTGGTACACGGCTCAGTTGGGGCCTTTCTTTATGGAGTTTAAAGGTTTTGCCCTGCATATATAGGTTTACTCTCACAGACCAAAGACATGCATGTTTGCTTCATTGGTCTAAATTGTCACTAGGTGTGAAAAGTTATTTGTCTCTGTGTCCCTGTGATGGACTGGTGACCTGTCCAGGGTGTCCCCTGTCTCTTGCACAGTGACAGCTGGAGATAGACACCAGCTCCCTGCGACCCTGCACGGAAAAATGAGTAAAGGATGGATGGCTACTGAGTAAGAGAGTAATAGGGCTGTACATTAGATGGTGTTGTACAGTCTGAAGGTCAATAGCAGATTATTAAACTCAGGTTCTTTTAGCAAATGCTTGTAATTGACTTTCACTGGGTCAGGCTTAGTCAGGTGAGAAAATGCATTCATCATCCTCTGATCATTTCTGTTCAAATCCTTTTTTAATTACTTTCATATGGACCACAGGATACTCCTCACCCTCCCACTCATATTACTGTCTGTGTGTGTCATTTTACACGAGCATGCTGTTTGACTGCAGCCACACCGAAAACACATCATCCAGGAGGATCCACACCAAGGACAATATGACTCTTTTACTGTTTTATTAAACACAGTGAATCCATGCTTGAAGGTCTTTGAGAAAGAGGCTTGTTTAAAGTTTGGTAACACTGGTGTGTGTGTGTTTACTAATGAAGAAGGTTCATATATCTGAGTGAACAGCCACCTCAAGCTGACTGACCGGGAAAGAAAACGAAAAAAGAAAGAGTGAACTTTAGTTCTGTTTAAGTGTTTTATGACTTACCAGTCTGTGTTGAAACATCTATATTAATAAAAGTATCCAAAGTCAAGTGAGCACAGAGTGCACACTGGATAATAGATTAAATCTGACTCACACACACACACACACACACACACACACACACACACACACACACACACACACACACACACCTCTGATTTCCTCCTCGGCGCAGATCAGCCGCCTGGACTTAAAGATCCTTCCTTCAGCACCGAAGCGAGTTGGAGATCCAGGAGAGCAGTAATCCCAACCAAAACCCGGGCTAAGTGAAAGCGGACTGACAGTCTGTCATCGGATCTCATCTAACACGGAGGCTAGAAGCCATTTCCCTGAAAGGTGGAGAGGCTCGTCCTCACTGAAGTCCCGGACAGGCGGTGACTCCTCCCTCAGGAACGTGTCGTTCGTCTTTTCAGAGGCGGATCCAGTTTGTTGTTGTTGTTGTTTTGTTCTGGTTTATTTTATTTCATTTATTTTGTTTGTGTGTTTGTTTTTTATTTGCATTCGACTTGACGGGACATGGAAGACACAGACGAAAAGGCGCAGGTGCACAGAAACAAAACAAACAGACCAAAAAAGAATTTAGGAAGAAAATTTAACAAAAATTCATTTATGTTGAGCAATTTTGAGCATTTGTAAAATGTAAATAAAACCAGAATTCAATGATTTGCAAATCTCATGAACTTTCTTTTATTCACAATGGAACACAGTAAACATGTCCAATGTTGAAAAAAAAAAAAATATATATATATATATTTTTAATTACCAGTTGTTTTGGAAAACAAACAAACAAAAAAGGTCATTTTGAATTTCATAGCAGTGACACAAAAATGTTGGCACAGGGCCATGATTACTACCATGAAGCATCCCCTCTTCTTCGAACATCAGTAAACATCCAGGAACTGAGGAGAGCAGCTGCTGGAGGTTTTAGAGGGAATGTTGTTCCATTCTTGTCTGATGGAGGATTCTGTTCAACAGTCCTGGGTCTTTGCTGGATTTTACTTTTTGTTGATGTTGCTGGATGGGAGCATGTTGTTCTAAAACTTGTGTGTACTGTTCTGTATTGTTGGTGCCTTTCACGATGTGTAAGTTGCCCATGACTGAGGCACTAATGCACTCCCATACCATCAGAGAGGCAGGCTTTTGAACTGTGTACGCTGATAACATGCATCTGTGGTTCCAAAAAATAATTTCCAATTTTTATTTATCTGTCCACAAAGCATTCCACTTTGTCTCAGTCCATATGAGGTTTGCTCCAGAGAAGATGGTGGCATTTCTAGATGGTGTTCACATATGGCTTCTTCTGATGGAGCTTTAACCAGATTACAGACAGATGTAATCAGACAATGATTTGTGGAAATGTTCACCTGAGGCTGTTCACATTTGTCTCTAAGGCTACGTTCACACTGCAGATCTTAATGCTCAATTCAATTCGTTTTTTGTTTTTTTCTTTTGCTTATATTCAAGGTTTTTGTGTGTGTGTTGTCATTCCTGATTCATTGTAAATGTGACCTCCATCAGACTCCATTGTGAACTGTCTCCAGTGCCCGAAATGACCCGTTTGTGCAGAAGAAGATATGATGTCACACTCCATGTGGTAATTTTACAAAAGTTAATATGGATGCTCCAAGTGTTGGCATGTGTGTATTAATTTTGAAGTTGCCCAATTGTCCAACTGTACATCCAAATGGGAAAAACGTTAATGATGACCTCTTTTTTTGGAGCTGTGGCTGCATGTGTAGCTGTAGAGTCGGAGCCAAGAGTGGTGAAACTTTGACATGAGGAACCTCCGTCTTTTCATCCGATGTAAAAGTTGGATTAAATGCAACATGAATGTTCACACTGCAGTTGCTTTGAAAAAAATCTGATATGTATCCAATTCAGTACCACATACAAAAAAGATTTGGGTCGGATATAAAAAAATCCGATTTGTCACATTCACACTGCCATGAAACAATCTGATATGTGTGTCGCACAGGGGCAAAAAAAATGGAATTGGGTCACAGTGTGAACGTAGCCAAAATTCCATCTTTAACTTTCCAATCGTGATTGGATAGCACTAAATACAAGTCTGAACTTCCTCAGTCTTCTTCTTCTTCTTTCCAGCTGCCTGAATTAACACCATCTGAATGTCCTGCTATCATACCACTCAGGAAGGAGACGGGTTCTGTGTTTCTGAGATGAATGTGTTTTAGTGTTAAATGTGTGAATCAACCCCAAAACAAAAGCAGAAGATCTTGTGAAGATGCTGCTGAATCTGAGAGTCATTATCCACAGAGAAGCAAGTCCTAAATCAACATGGGCTGAAAGAACACTCAGAGAGGAGGAAGACATTACTCCAAATAAAAACAAAGCATAAAAAGACAGATTACAGTTTGTAAATGCACACAGGGACAAAGACCTTTATTTATGGAGACATGTCCTGTGGTCTGATGAAACTAAAATTAAACTGGCCATAATAAGCATTATTACATTTGGATGAAAAAGGGGCAAGCTTTCACCATCACAACTGTGAAGTATGGGAGTGGTAGCATCATGTTGTGGGGATATTTTGCTGCTGGAGGGACTGGTGCACTTCATTTCAACCTGGAGAGACTCACTACAAAGAGAAGCTGCAATTATAATGTTTTATTTGACATGAATGACATAAGATACTTGGCGCTCGGACCTCGGTGGAAGACCCGAGTGTCGACAATAGCAATGCGCTTCGAGGAGAAGCTCAGGTTGAGCATTAGAGGCGTCTTCCCCGGGCCGGACACTGGTGGTGGAGGTTGAAGAGGGAAGGAAGCTTGAGGGAGCTGGGAAACTGGGGGTGGAGAAGGGGTGGAGGTGGGGTGAAGTTCGGCCGGTGAACGGATGGGGCCATGATGGAAGTCCTTTTGAACGAAGGCTTGCTCGCTGATTGGATACACTGGAGGCGCGGTCGGATGCTGATGGTCTGAGATGGAGGCGCGGTCTGATGCTGATAGGCTGGAGTGGAGGTGCTCGACGCAGCGATTAGATGCAGGTGAGGCTGAAGCAGGTCTTCCAGTCTGAATTTAGGCTTCATAAAATAGATGGTATAGGAGCCATGTTTTTGTTTTCTGGTGTTTGGGCATAGTTTGGGTTATATGTGAATTGACACTCTGACCTATATTTTGCTCTACCACATGGGGCGGTGTGTGGGAAATCTATATAGGTGTCAGGGTGAATGGGCAGCTTCAGGTGAGGGGTCATACGGTTTTTTGACGCTCTCTCTTATGTGTTGGGTTTTCTACAACATTGCCTTTCTTTCACAAGCTGCCATAGACCGCCACCTTGGACATTGAATTTTCACTCACTGCTCAGTATGTATTAAATAAATGGGAGCCTCCCCGAATGTTACCTCCCAGTTTGGACATTAGTTTTGTGAGCGCATCAGAACCTGGATTCCCTGCACCCAGAAGCGACTAAAATGTAGCAATTTGATAGTCGCTACAGATTGCATCATGAGGAAAGAACATTATGCTTAAATACTGAAGCAACATGTCAAGACATCAGCCAAACCGAGAATCACTTCCCACTCCACAAACAATCTCAGACTGGCAGACAGTCTGAACGACTTTCACTGCCGCTTTGAAAGACAAGGACTGGTTCTAACAAGGACACCTCCCACCACCGATGGCAACAAATTGCGAACAGAATTCGTGAGCGAGTTTCCTTAATGTTTTGAAATATTCACGAGGGTTCTCAATTTCTTCAGGTGAGTCTTAAGGCCTAGCCTTTGTGTCACAAGAAAAAAAATGTGCAAAATAAATTCCCTCTTAAAATAGTCAGAGACACCAGGGGCCTGGAATCCTTCTCAATCTGGTTTCTGTAAGAAATGTGAGATAACTCTGGGAGGGTGTGATGATCTATAAAACCAAAATTGTGACTGACTGGAGCCAAATAAAGTTAAAATAAAAATAAACTGCTAATAAATTGAGACATAATTAAAACATAATAATTTTTTCTTAAAATTCTGTGTCTACAACTAGTCACCTTAGAGCCACAGCTCAATGGAATAAAGGCTTAAGCTAGGCGTGTGTGTGTGTATAGCTTTTGAGGTAAGATTGACATAACATGACAATTTAACCTTAGACGTTAGGCTTTTCCCTGATCTCAACATAAACTCAGATTCATCTTTGTCTAGAGGCCGATGATAAAGAACGGCAGCACGACAGCAGATTACAGCTGCTGTTTTTAGCTCATCTGTTTTGGGCAAAATATGTCTGATTTTTTTTCTTTTTAACCTGTAGGTCATAAAAACAGGTCATGCAGAAAATTACTACTTTTATTACATGTTGGAATATTCACTGGAGGCAGGCTCCATATTAAGCTTTTAATCATTTAAACTTTACAGAACTTGTTTGCTTTGAAACTCAATATTTATATATATTGTTTGGCATTTACGTCAAAAATATGGGGTAGATTTTTTTTAACTGGGAGCCAAGAATATTTGAGAAAGCTTATTTTTTAAACTTTTTTTTTTTTTACAAATATTGACATCTTTCAGTTTTTTTTTTAATTTTCCAATGTCATTTTAAAATATAAATAGATATCACTAAAATGTATAAAGTTTAAACAATAAGCCACGCTACAGTTTGTTCAGCTCATTCTGGATGTAGCCAAGCTTAACCAAACATTTCAGAGTTCTAATGATTTTCACATTAAAAATCAAATTAATTATTGAGTCCTTTCACATGACAAATTATACCACTGTTTTCAGAGGACATCACAGCAATCTAGTGCTTTTCTGCTTCATACTGAGACATTTTTAAACTGATAGATTGAACCTTTTTGAATAAGATCCAGTTCAGTGTACACTGCTCAGTCGCTTCAAAATATCACATCTCTATGTGAGGAACACGAGACCTTTCATGCAGAGTTGCTGTTTGAAAAAAAATAAATTAAAAAACATTTAAATACATTTTGAATGGGAAATATGAACATTCAGAAACATAGACAACTAAAACCTAAATTATGCTGCAAAGTTAATATAAAAAAGCAGATGGCTGCCAGACTGGTTTGTCATTCTAATAACTTTTGTTTCTCATCCATTCTTGGTTTTTCTGAATCTGTTTCTATTATCATCCTGTTTCTGAAGCAGTAATTCTGAGCAATGTTTTAGCTACAGAATGACTTATTATTATTGTCCTCTGTGCTTTAGTAACAGCCTTTTTTGTGAAGCGTTGTTTAGAATCCTGCCCAGAATCAGGGCAAGAAAACAACTTCACAAAAAATGCTCCAGCCAGCTTCATATTTGACAGCAAGGTTAGTTTTTTTTAATTTCTATTAGTTTTATTTTTTTTCTTTTCATTTATCAGTGTGATAAGCAATACAAGGCCCGAGGGCCAGAGGCGGCCATTGAGCCATTTCAAATCAGCCCTCGACATCCTCATATGAAAATAAAACAGAAAAAATAAAATCCAGGATTTTAGTAATATGCTTGAGACTCAAAACAAGGTCCTAATCTCTTTACCAAGTATTTTAGGTCAAACATAAACAAAATAACTCACCTGACCTCAAAATAAGAACTAAATATAGCATTTATTTGCTTAAAACTTGGTCTAAATTAACTTTAACATGTTAGTTTACAGACACTTTGTTTAAAACGTTAAAGATCGTTGTTATATTTGACCAAGCATGATAACTACACTAATTTATAAAAAAAAGAAAAGAACACCCTGAAAGGGACAAACAACAGACCTGACTTGAAGAATATTCATATTGTCATCAATCTACAAAACTGCAGACATTAGCTTCATGTTGTCATGTGAAAAACAAAGCATGTCTTTGAGTATGAGTCAAAATGGCCCTCTGGGAAAATTGTTGCCCTTCTGAGTTTTAAAAACACACCAAGCAAACAGAAACACGTTCACACACCCCAGGAAGGATCTGTGAGGATCTGATCTGTTGGCAGACTTTAGAGAAATTAATTTTCTGTCGTTAGGGAGACATGTTTAATTTCATCTTTAATTTTTCTGAAGGTGTGCTTTGAAAAGCGAGGATCAGTTCAAAAGACAGAATCCTACATTACCAGTTAATCTACAACCATTTTTTAGCTGATGCATAAGGTCTTAAGAGGTCTGTTAGCACTCAAGAGTACAGTATATGTTGGGGTAGGCAATCAGCTATTACCAGACCCCTGCCCCCGCCCACACACACAAAAATAAAAATAAAAAACGAATAGTATAGCCATTTGTATATGTTGGCTAAGGTTGCTTAGTTGTGGCAGTCATTTTGAAATGGGTTGTCTCCAGAAGTCAATCAGTTGTAGATGCACGTTCACTGATTACTTTCTGAGAGTTTCACTAAAATCTGTTCCCTGGGTCAACAATCAAACACACACACACAGAATTACATTACTCCCTACTTTTCCACAGCAGGCGATAACTGAAAAGTCTGCATACAAGCCTGGTTCTGTACCAAACAACTGCCAAAGACTTAAATTATGAAGGAAATGAGCCCTAAGATGTGTTCTTATTCAAGCAGGACAGGACTCACTGGGTGTGTCACGGATGTAGCACTTCACCCTTAATCACTGTCAGCAGTAAAAGGGATGATACACTCAAACATAAAAGTCACCTGGTGTCATTAGCATTTACTTGAAGTCATTCATTAAGATAGTATTTGTTTTCTTATTCTTACACTAAAATAAAACTTCTAGAACAAGCTATTTTTTCTAAATTTCACGATGTAGACATTTTTTTACTGAACACCAAAAGGCTCCCTTTCTGATGGGACTGTGTTGTGCTGAGTGCAGGATTGTAGCTGAAAGCAAAACAGTGACCTGAACACCTTTCACTTAGATAATTATGGTTTTAATATTTTATTTTATTATGAAGGCCTGGGTACTGCATGGCAGATGTAAACTGTGAATGTTGCAGAAAAAGGTCACCCCCTTCTGAAGTCATGTACCTTCCATCATAAATACTACCTCAGAAAAACAAGCCTGTTGGTTTACTGTTCACATTTTTCTACAGATTGCCACTTTCTGAATGTAGTAGATAAAAGTATGTGTTACATACGCAATTTAAAGTTCATAAACAGTATTTTTTTTAGGATATTTAATAGTCAATCCTTACTGCCAGTGTCTCACGTGAGTCTGACACTGACCCTGTGATGTCATGCAGAGTTTGTTCCTCCTAAATATAAATGAATACAGCACCAGCTTGGGCTCCAGACTGAAGTTCAACACAGCTGTCTAAATGTAAAAATACATCCTGACTTCCTTTTATCTGCTCAACACTGCCTTGAAGAGCTGGAAAACGGGGAGGGCTCCCCATTTTCAAACTCTTCAAGGCAGTGTTGATGCTGATGTAGATGAAGTGAAATTGTATTATTCCCAGCTTTAAGACAGTAATGCCATCAATTTTCACTTCCACACAATATTTGAAGCTTGGCGTTATTTTAAGATGGTAAAATCTACTTTGGAAGTGAGTCCACTCAAACTGTACTGTCAAGTGGTTAATGGCTTGTCCAAACAGACCCTCTTCCAAAGCAGAATTTGCCATCTTGCAGTACCTGACGGGGTTGAGGTCAAGGTTTTCCACAGCAAACTCATCACATCATGTCTGTATAGTATTTACTTTGTGCTCTGGGTCTCAGTCATGTTGGAACAGAAAATGGCCGTCCTCAAAGTGCTGCCATAAGGTTGAAACCATAACATTGTTCAAAATGTTTTGGTATGTTAAAGCATTGATGCCATCCATCTTTGGATATAATGGGCCAAAAAGCTCAAACTTGACTAAAACACCTGAATTCAATAAACAGGTGTGGACATACACTTTTGATCACATAGTGTTCAAATCTTCAACATTTAGTGTTATTTAAGCATTTACAATACAGTTTTGTATTGCATAATCATTACAGAAGAATTATGAAATTTCCTCCAGAAATGCCCCAAGGCAGGCAAAGCTCCAGCTAGCTTCTGCTGCTATTTGTTCTAAAAAAAAAGATAGAATTCAACGTAAATAATCATGTAACACAAAAATGATGGTGGTTTAACGGTCTGTGTAATAGTATTTGCATGAATTGCTAGGAAACTTTGGAGATTGAAGTTGTTTAAAGACAGCAGCCATCCTCTTTGGTCTTGGTTACGTTCGGACTAGCTACGAGCTAATCATTCTGATCAGAATTAAAATCATTTCTCCAAACTAAGGCTGTTCAAAGTGCCATCTACAACAGGTAACTATTCATAACTTTCACACAGAACAGCACTTCAAAATGGTCAAAATACCCCTTCAAATTTTAGCTTACTATTCCAACTGTGTTTATCATTGCTCTCAACTTTTTGATTTTATTATGAAATCAATAATGGCACAAAATGATGATTCAAATAGAATAAAATATCAGCCAAATGCTAACACTGACAACAGTGAGTTTGATGTAAATATGAGGGCATCTACTGTTTGCTCACAGTGTCTTCCTGTTCAATATTCTGTTAAACATTATTGTTTTTGTTGTGCTCAGATCAAATTTGATCTTTGGCTAAAATGCACCATCAAAAGTATTCAATGAAAAGTTATATTTGAAACTAATTTAGAAAGTTTCAGAATTAAATCAGTTTTATCAGTGACTATTTTACCTGTAGTAATACAGTATCAGTGCTAAATAAGGTCAACAAGGGATTACTCAAAACACCTGAATATAAAATCAAGCTGAATCTGACAAGAACATTCAGACTAATGTTAGCTAAATATAAACAATAAAATGTTTCCTCAAAACAACATTTTGCATTGGTTGTGTTTAGAAAATCAACCTCAAAAATTGTTATATAAACAAAATCCACATTAAAATATGTTATAACACTCACATTATTTTTTTAGCTTCATTTAATCAGTAAAAAAATCCCAAACATGGTAGTTCACATGTTTGAAACAGGACTATACATGCTTCAGACAACTTTTCTTCTCTTCCATGGAGCTGCATTTTTTTCCCCTGCTGGTTGGCAGAAAAGAGAAACACATTTGGCCTTTGAACAACTAAAGACACTTAAAAATAATCCGTAAATGGATTTGACTGCTGTTACTGCCCTTATGTAGCAATCTTCTTCTGCGAAAGGACATTTTGTACAGGCAGGTTAGAAAAATACCTCCATGACAGAACAGATTTAAGTCCTGTTTCTGTGAGATTCTGTTAAAGGAGGTTTACAGGAAAGGACAGCTGGACTCGCTCAGAGGTTCCTTAACTCTTGGTCACATGTCTGTCAGACTCTCTCTCAGCTTCAGGTGCGGTGAACAACTCTGTCGATGCTCTCCTGAATGTCAGCCATCTTCTTCAGCACCTGGTTCACCTTGGCTTCATCAAACTCCAGACACACAAACTCAGAGTCCTGAGACAGACAGAAGAAGAAAAACACTTAATTACATCAAATATTCCTAATGCCTTTTCAGTGCTGTGGGACATCAGTTTCTCAGCTCTGATAGCAGAAAAGAAGTGATGTCTTATGGATGGTCCTCCAAATACCAGCTCACAGTGTAACACTACACACACACACACACACACACACACACACACACACACACCCACACACACATGAAGAGTCAAGTCACTGATGCTGCGATGGTGAGTAGTCGTCTTTTAGTGAACTAGAAAGAGCTGAGCTGTTTCTAGAGTTAACAAACTCTACAGTTGATTTTCAAGCCTTTTTTATATCAACATACAGACCTTCCATGTAAAAGCATGTGTGGTAATTACTTAACAGTCATTGCCTAAACACAGAAAAATTACCGGTCTGACAACAATTTCACCAGCTCTTCCTTAAGATTTGCATGTGTGTTTGTAGAAAACTGAAACAAGCCCTAATGTTAATTCATTATCAACATGTTAGGTCCAAATCATTGACTCTATATTTGTATTTGAGTTAATTTATATCTGTATTAAAAGAAGATAAATAAGGGTTTTGTTTTGATGCCCACTGACCATTAAGCTGGTTTGAAATCTGCTCTCACTGAGGTAGCAGAGAGGCGTTCTTTTCCAAACACATTTTATACTTGAAACCCCACTGCTGATCTCCAGGAAGCCACGCCTCTCCGCAGCACGCCGACAGGAACACAGCGGCCGCATGATGTGGAAATCAGTTTTATGTGACAATCACAGAGACGGAAGTTTTTCAGATGATGGAGGAGGAGAACAACATTTTATTCCAGGACGGCAGCAGTCATTTTGCCGACCGTCGAGTCCCACCAACCCTTCAGCAGCAGCCACACAGCATGTTGGCCTCAGCACAGGGGAGATCAGTGGTCCCACTGTGAATATTGGACCCCAGAAGCTAATGTTAGCTCCCAGCAGCTAATACTCCCAGAGTGACTGCGGACACACTGAGCAGCTCGCAGAACTGCCTGGCAGCATTAACCACCCCCCTTTACACTTCTGACCAATCACACAATAGCTGACGCAAACCCCCAGGAGAAAAATGTTCTGCCCAGACCTTGTGTTGAGAACAAGGAGAACAAAATGACATCAATTTGGTCTCATAAGTGTGTCAGAGAGAGCAGATTCCTTCACTTCTCGCAGAGTATAAATCCAGTTTTACAAGGAGGAAATAAAACTTCTGTATTTTCTTTATAAGAATAAATATAAAGCTGACTGTTCACGCTTTTATTTCCTCTGGTTAAGACTATTGTAATAGTCTTTTTACTTGTTTAAACAAGTCGCCCTCAGCTCGTCTTCAGTCTGTGCAGAATGCTGCAGCGAGGCTCTTATCTAAGACCAACAGAAGAGCACACATAACTCCTTTTCTTGTCTCTTTACACCAGCTCCCTGTGCACTTGAGGAGTAAATTTTAAAATTTTGGTTTTAACCTATAGGGCAGAGGTCCCCAACCTCCGGGCTGTGGACCGGTACCGGTTTGTGGGTCATTTGGTACAGGGTCACAGAGAAAGAATAATTAACTTGCAGTATTTTCGTTTTTTTATTTTCGGAGTCTGAACGACATTTATTTTGAAAAACTGACCTGATTCTCTCCACTACATCCGTCTATGACTCACTCTTGATGCGTGTCAAAATGCTTATCTAGGTCACATGATGCGTTACCGCTAAAACCAAACCAACAAGCAGCAAAATCAGGAAAAAACAAACGTCTGGAAGCCCTAGATGGGACCGTCTCTGTACTGAGAAACAGGCACAGGGCTCCCACTGATTCAGCGTTATGGTGAGTTGTATTCTTCGTGCACTTTATATTTGTGGTGCATCTTATTTTAAAGGGCATGTTTCAACACAGAGGACATCAGGGGGAGGAGAGGCTCTTATTCATGTTGATAACACAATACCAGGACGCAACTAACAAAGCTGCGAGTACATGTTGGATTTACGTTTATTATGTTTTAAAAAATATCCCCGTTTTTATGGTTGGGGATCGCTGCTATAGGACACTTAATGGCCAGGCCCCCAAATACATAGTGGACCTTTTGGAGCCTCTGTCTTCTTCCAGGAGTCTGAGGTCTTCTAGTCAAATGCTGTTGGTGATCCCTCAAACCTGTTTCAAAACTTGTGGAGACCGAGCTTTTCTGGCGGTGGCTCTGAGGCTTTGGAACACTCTCCCACTGTCCCTACTCTGCACAGATGCCACAGACTCTTTTAAGAAACATCTTAAGACATTTTTATTCAGACAGGCTTTTACCTAATTTGTTTGCTGCTTATAATTACTTTTTTCTCTGTGAAGCACTTCGTGATGTTTGTTTCTGTGAAAGTGGCTATAGAAATAAAATTGACTTACTTACTTACTAAAAGGAATTTTCTGTCACTACAGGATTAATGCTACAATAAAATCAAATCCAATCCCAATTTTAATCTATGTGCAACAAAACAGCATATTAATTATGATTAAGATACAAAAAAAAACAGAGTACACATTGTGCAACACAGAAGTTGTAGTATCTCAATTTAAAATAATTAAATTTTCTCTCAAAGATAAAAATTGTCAAGCAGAAAATCCAACAAACTCCTGTATTTCAACCCGTAACACAACTTCAACTTTATAGGTCAAAATAATCCGTATTATCTTAATATTTTTTCTTCGTTATTAGAGCCTCCATGTGCTTCACAATAATATTAAATTAGAAGCCAGTTAAGATGTTTGCATGCCTCAGTATCCAAAACCAGAGAATCAACAGTCCTAGCTTGGTTAGCTTGTTATGAAGCACCACTTCCACTGGTCTTTTCCAATCATTTCAGTCTTGTTAGGAGTGATTCTTTGACCCCACCTTTAAACTAATACACTGGATTTTATTTGCAAATTAAAGCCTCCCTGTTAGTAGAGGAGGCTTATCCTGAGTGATACCTTCTAAGAGTGGCCATGAGACAGCTTTCAGCTTGATTGAAAAAATAAATTGAGCCTTCTCATGGGACTGAAGCTTATTAAAAGCAACCAGTAATCTGGTCACATCCAGAACCAGGACTTCAGGCAGAACAAAATCTGTTCTCAAATCCTGCTCATGCTGGTCCGGTCTGCAGTGTTTACTAGAATCTGGACTGTATAAAGCTACACAGCTTGTTAGCTCATTAATGTTCCTCATGTTTCAGCTGACATGTTCCACTGCATCACTGATCTGACGGACGACAAGTGGATGGATTAACAAGTGCATCACAAAGGGCTTCAAGTTTCTTGTTAATATTTAACTTCTGTGGTTTAACTTGTCCCCTTATTCAGTGTTTTTGTTGACTTTTCATTTTACAGACAGAAGCTCTGATGCATTTTACTCAGTGATACATTTACATACTGCAGTAATAAGGAAACAGCTGAAAAACCATTCATTTTTTTCTGAAAACCGAGAAATATACTTTTTTTTAACAACTACCACCTAATATGAAACCAGGGGTGGAAAGTAATGAATTATATTTACTCACATTACTTTGATCAAATAGTATTATTGTGTATTTGAACATTTTAAAAGTAATAAAAAACACTGTTGAGTATGTTTTGCTTTAAGTATTATATTTTGTTTCAATTGAAATCACATCTGTTACTGAGTTAAAGAAAGTAAAAAAAAACAACAAAAAATACCATCAAAAACAAAAAAACAAATTGAAATCATAAGGAAAAAAACTTAACATTTATTATGAGTGAGTTCTTGCTCCTCCAAACAGGAGGACTACAGTAAGTTCTGTCACCTGCAGGAAATACACTGATAAATATCACATAAAAACTTGTGTAAAAAACCTGAGCTCTTTCTTTAACAGAAGTATGACATATTCATACCTTCCACTGGTATTAAAGCTATATTTATATTGTCTTGTGTTTCTGTGAACAAGAACTGCATAACTGTAGCCACAAGAATGAACTGTGATGAAAATATATAAAAAACAAAAAAGGCAATTTAAAAGTTTAACCAACTGGTTTGTAGGATTATTGAACATATTTTGAGAACTGTTGGATGGTGTGCACTGAAATGACTAATTTTATTACATAAATGTCTTAAATGTTACATGTGAACATGTTTTATTTTGTTATTACACTTTAATTTGTAAAGCATATTATTTAAATTAAGACAGTTTGAGATTATTAGTCCCTCTGGTCCTCTGGTGTCTACTTTTACTTGAGTAAATTATTTTAGTACTCTTTCCACTTCTGTATGAAACATAATGTCCCCTCTTTTTAACACACCAGCTTTGTGTTACAATGTCACTGGTCGAAATTCAATTAACACACCAAATCAGTATGATTTTAAATAAAGAATACCTTGTGATTCTTACATTTACAACAAGGAAGTCATTTAGGTTGTGTTGTTGTGAAATAATAATAATAATTCCCAGACCTCCTGTCAAAGCTGTAAAGCAATGGGGTTTTTTTTTAAACTCACTCTGACTGAGCCTCAATAAAAGTTTATATTATTGGGACCAATATGTAGAGCTGAGAGATTATTCAAAATAATATTTCAAATGTAGTTTTGGTTTAACAAAATTAGATGGACATGATCAACGAGTGCCTTTTCAGTATAAAGAAAAGCAGGTTGGTAAAACCTTCTGATTTAATTTTTAACTTTTTATCACTTTAATTTTCTATCTTGCTCTGAATGCAAACCCCAGCTTTTTAGCCAAATTTGAGATTAAAATTACCTGCACTGTTTCAGTTTTCTTCCCCAATTTCTCACATCTGCAAGTATTTGCTTCATGTTAGGAAATCCCACAGCATCAAGACCAACACTACGCTCTTCTATGTCCTTTAGTAGTCACAGACTCGCTTCAGGGCCTCCAGCCTGTAGGTTTTCTGTCACTGTCAGCCCCAGGATAAACAGACGTTTCAATTACTGTCAGTGATGATGAACAGCTGCTAATTAAAAAAGGCACACTCGACCAAAATAGGACAGGAGGACTGCAACAAGTAGTCTCCATATTAATGACACTGAAGTTGTGATTTACAGTACATAATGTTATGATACATTGCAGAGATGCAATGCAAATAGAAATTCAACACATTGAAAAAGGAGGTTTTTAGTATGAAACAAGTAAACAGTTAAATTTATGAAGATGATAACAAATAGCAGCGTGATGAGCATCTGAAAGATGACACACCTCCTCTCCCCACCTTAAAGTTATTTTAAAAAGACTAATAACTGTGGCACATAACACTGTTCAGGGAAACCAGTAAAACTGGAAATAAGAAAGACATTATTGTTTGCCTAATGTATGTTTACAATTTCTATGAAACTTATTTCTCAGTAAAAAAAAAAAAAAAAAAAAGACTGACTAATATTTTTGCCTTGGCTTTTTGTGTTATGCTGCTATGTTCAGTTTTATTGTTGGCTTTAACTAGACTTGGATTAACATCTTCTGGTTTACTACTTGCGCCATTGCAAACGTACATACCGGTAATTGTGAAGAATTACTAATTAAATTGAAACAGTTATCTTGTATTAAGATCCTACAACATATCTATTACTGAGAGGATCACTTGCACACATGGTCTGACATCACCTATAAAGACTTGTTAAGGTGCAAAGTTTTAACATGCTTCAGCCATGAAAATACAGCTTTAAAACATCAGTATCTGGATGGTTATTGTCAGTAATCAGTTCTGTTCTGTAAACAGACATGACAGTACATCAGATAAGAGCTTTATGACAGTGATCAGATGTTTTTACTGCCAGAAACAGCAGAACATTCTTCCTCAAAATAATGTATTTCAGACTCACATTTTCATGCAAAGAAACTACAGAAAAGCAGGTATATCAGTACATCCACAGTAGTAAGACCTGATGTGTTATTCATCATGAAGATTAAAGCCAGAGCACTACGCCAACAAAGGCTAATAAACATACATAATCACATGTTCTCAACTCCATGTCTCTGCATGGTCCTGACAGCAAATAGCAAACTAATAGCACAAAAAATTTTCAGGAAAAGTGTGTTGGTTTGTTAGTTTTCCTTCAACATAATGAACAATTGTTCAACATCTAACAAGGTTGAGTCAGGTCTTCTAGGCGGTTTCTTCTTTGTTGAAAATGTTTTGTCTTTTATCCAAAATACTTCTTTAGTCCGAGGAACTGCAAGCAAACTCAGCCTTATAAGCAGCACCTTCGCATAGTGAATCAACCAGTTGATTGACTCTCATCACCCTCTGGAGCTCAAGTTAGGAGTCATCAGGACTCTAACGCAGAGCAGACAGCATCCCCACTAACTGAGGAGCTAGGGAGATGGAGAAATCCCACACAAGACAGGCCCTGGAGCAATGTGCATATCCTAATTAGGCCTTCCTGAAAGCAAATAAACCCAAACAGGACTCCAGCCAGCGACCGGGTGAAAAGGAGGACCCCAAACCCAGACCCAGACCAGCGGTCACTCTATATGTTACAGGCGTTTCAGAAAAACTAAGACATTTTCAAAACATGACGTCCCAGTGGCTTTCAAACCCCAAAATACACCAAGGCAAAGACCGTTTCATCCCAAAGATCTGGTCCCCTGGTACAAACAGAGTAATATTGTGTATGCTGTTAAGTGCCAGGAGGACTGTGAACAGCTATAAATTGGGGAAACAAAACAGACCAAAAAACACTGGCCCACAGGATGGCCCAGCATAGAAGAGCAACATCATCAGGCAGGACTCTGCAGTTTACTCCCATCTGCAGGCCAGCGGTCACTCTTTCAGAGATGAAGATGTGCACATCCTTGACAGAGAGGAACTTTGGTTCAAGAGAGGAGTAAAGGAAGCCATCTTTGTGAAGAGAACCCATCCATCATTAAACAGGGGCAGAGGCCTCCGTGTCCAACTGTCCCCCTCCTACAATGCTGTTACTGCGAGTGTCGTTCAGCCCTCTGTGAATAGTAAGCGGCCATCAGGGACCTAACAATCAGTGGTTGGGCTGATAGTCCCCCTTTTGCATGTGAACAACTAGTTTTGGGTGTCACAGCAAACTGGTTCATTTACTACGTGAATGTGCTGCTTTAAAAACTGAGTTTGCTTGCAACTCCTCAGACTGGAGAAGACTTTTGGATAAAAGATGAAGCGTTTCAACAAAGAAGAACCCATCCAGAGGACTTGACTCAACCTTGTTAGAGTTTTCTGTCTTAATTATTAAGCATGCATCAGGACACATATTTAGACAATTTCTTGTTATGATGGACTGTTTAGGTGTAGAGCTTTTAGCCAAAGGCTCAGTGCTTCTCCATCCCTCAGCTGATGTGAATTGAATGGGACTCCACAGCAGTGACAGCATCAGGTCAAAATGTTTAAAACACTACAAACTTACAAAGTTTTTTCTCTCTTAATACTGCATCTTTTCACTGAACATAATATACTACTCATGGGTCACATTTTGAGAATCATGTTTTGACTGTGTGTTTGATCAATTATGAGTGATAAAGGTAGCAGCTCCATAGAAAATAATGCATCATCTTAGGGTTTCACAAACTGAATAATGTGGAAGCCTCAGGGGCTTTGTGAAGACTATGTTTTGCTTCTACTCTCATTTTGTGATGATGCAAAATTGGATTAAGGATAAAGACCAAAAAAATGCAACTCTCACCTGTCCAGCTCTACCAAGTTCCAGCTCCATGAGGGCGACTGGGCTGCTGTGATCTGTGTTCCCACGGCTGTCAGCCGCCTGGAGGTCCACCCTCCAGGAGAGGCCCCTGAGGGCAGGCTCCCAGCGGCTCTGAGCCAACAAGCTGTCCCTCACTCGGACTCGCTGGCTCTTCCAGAAGCGGGAGAGGGCGGCAGCCTGCTCGGCGCTCACCCCGCTGCCACCGTGCTTTTTGGTCTGAGCTGTGAGGAAGGCCTCCAGCTGGCCATGGTCCATGTCTGCTGTGGCCATGGACTGGGAGACAAAGGAGAAGAGCAAGAGGAGAAGGATCAAAGCTTTCTAATGTTCTAATAATTGACTAAATATTTTACAAATGTGAGCAATTAGTCTTTGTGTCTGATCTTGTGTTTGGAAACTGACATAGTAGGCAAGTGCAGTTTATTATCTACATAAACTAGAGTATATGTAAATCAGCCACCATGTCTCTGCAAGGACAAATTAATAAAGCTTACTATACAGTAAGCTAAAATTTACAGCATATTAGAAAGAATAATAAAGTGTATTTGACGGCAAGTTAAATGTTGTTAATTCAACATCTAACACTGTTGATTGGTGCCACAGCTCCTGGGAAAAATGCTGTTAGGATGTCATGTTCTGTGGATATTTACAGACCTGTTTCAGCTTTAGCCAGAGGGAGGTGTTAGAAAGACGAGATGGTAAATGGTCCACATTTATATAGCATCTTTTTAATCTTACCCAGGTCCTGCAAAGTGCTTTACAAGCTTTTTATTTTCCAAATGAGCGGTTCTCCTTTCACTTCAAGCTCAGGTCCTCTACCAGAGGCCTGGGAGCTTGATGGTTCTACGCAGAATCTTAGCTGTTCTTAGGACTGCGCTCCTTTGGACAGAGATCGCTGAGGTTGGTCCTGGGATCTGTTGGAGCCACTCACACCGAGTGCTCTGATGACCACTGGTACCACTGAGGCCTTAACTCTTCACAATATGCTGGTGTTGATTCTCTCTCATCCAACACATGGTAAATCCAAAAAAAGGTTAAAAAAAACAACAACTGGACTTCTATTCTGTAGCTGAAGACATTACGCTTCTCATCAAAGGAGCTTTCTCAATTCGAAAAAGCTCCTCGGATGAGAAGCAAAATGTCTTCAACTACAGAATAGAAGTCCCGTTGTTTTTGTTTTCAACCATTTTTTGGATTAACTCTTCACAACTTCTCTATTTCCTCTTTCATCCCTTGGTGTTTCTTAAGCTTTTCGTGCTCCTTCTTCCTGATGTTACAGTCACTTGGGACTGCTACATCTGTCACCACTGCTTTCTTTTGTATCTTATCAATCACCACAATGTCCAGTTGGTTAGCCATCACCTGTTTGTCAGTCTGGATCTGGAAGTCCCACAGTATCTTAGCCCTGCCAATCTCCACAACCTTAGGTGGAGTCTCCCACTTTGACTGTGGGACTTCCAGTCCATACTCGGTACAGATGTTCCTGTACACTATTCCAGCCACTTGGTTATGGTGTTCCATGTAGACTTTGCCTGCCTACATCTTAAATCCTGCTATTATGTGCTGGACTGTCTTAGGGGCATCTTTACACAGCCTGTATCTTGGGTCCTGTTTGATATGATAGACCCTGGCCTCTAATGCTCTTGTGCTACCATGATTAGTGCCTCTATGCTGTCCTTCATTCCAGCCCTCTAGCCACTGGTAAAATCTGTTGATATCAACCTCAATCTGCCAGTGGTACACGCCATGAGGAGCTTAACACTGGGTCTGAAGTTGTTTCTGTGTCAAAGTGGATGTTGGGTACTGAAGTTTCCATAATTCCCAGGCCCTTCGTATATAGGCTTACTTGTATAAGGGGCACTCCAACAGTGTTCTCTGTCCTCATCCATCCATGTCATGTTCCAGTAGCTCTATTATCATATCTATCTATCTATCTATCTATCTATCTGCTCATACAATCTTATAAATTGGAATAGTTCATTGAGCTCCTCAGTGCTTTTTTAGTGCTGCCCCCTGCTGACAACAAACCAGATGATGAGAAAATAAGTGACTAAGTAAATAATAGTGTTAACATTTTTGAGAGTCTGTTTGGGTTTTCTTGAACCTATCTCAGCTTAAATTCGATCAAAAGCGGAATGTGTTCCGATTTAAGTAAACAATGACACTTATTAAAAAAAATCCCTTTAAGCACTGACACTTCCGTTTAGTGTGACCCTAGAATAATTGTAAAATAATATATTATTACACCTTCAATAAACATGTTTTTGGCTCTCCAGAGAGTATTAATGACGGCATTTTTGATGTGTTTGCTGTTGCTGTAAGTAAGCTAACTTCCATGATTTTACCTTTATCAGCCCTTTCATTTTATCGTGCAAAGCCTTGAACTCCTCCTGCGACACTTCCGGGTACAGCTCATTTTTCAGCAGCTCTTCTGTAATTTCCCTGTTGTTATAATAAACCATTTGCGCTATTCCGTTTAACAGACCGCTCAAGGATTTTGTCGCGTCCACGTCCGCCATGTTTCCGTGTGGCCAGTCACATGAGGCAGGTGGACTATGTCACGTGAACCTTGGCGCAGCATGGCATTGTGGGAGTTGAAGTCCAACGTCAGTTTCCTCTCCAACCAGTTATTGCTCTAGGAAGGTGGTTCACCGAAAACATTCAGGTTTCCAGACATTAAACTACAGCAGTACAATCTGTGCAAGATGTAATTTAACCACTGAATCAGGTGTGTTGCAGCAAGAAAAGTAAAACATGCAGGATAGTGGCCCTCGAGGATAGGGTTGCCAACTCCAACAAAATAAATAAGGGACAACTCATGGCAGGACTGGCTGACCCCATTACCTTCACCCCTATCAGTGATGATTCACCCCTCTCTGCCCCTCTGCTTTTCTTGCTCTGAAATTAGCCTGAATTTTAACTGGACGCATGTTTTTTTAATGATAAAAATATGCATAGAAAGTTAATCATCATTTTATTTTGAGTGCAAATAGAATTACCAGAGTAACATCTTTTATAAAAGAATTTATCCTTCTTAAACATTCTTCTGTTCTGCTTAGCTTAAAACAGTAATAAATAACAGAAAAGAATAAGAACATTATAGCTTACATTAAAACAGTATGAAATAACAAAAAAAAAGAACAATTCTATAGTAATACATTTAGTACAAACAAAGTTTATAGGGAATTTGTAAACAAACACATTGTGCCTCAAAAGCCATCACTTTCTACTTGTACTAAAAAAAGAACTTGTAAACTAAAAACTGCAATGAAACATCATGTGGAATCAACCTATTTCTTACATATGTATTTCTGTTGCGCTAATGCAGCAGTAAGGAGTGTTTTGTTTTTCAGTGCCAAAGCGTAAAACTCTGAGCAAGACATTTCATAATTTAGACTGACAATGAACTCACCTTCTAATTAGTTCAAAAGAACATTTGTTTCGCACATCAGTCCACTTATTTTTCATTAGAGAGAAAATGCTTTCTACAAATCCAGTGGAAGATGGGATGCTGAGGACAAAGAATACAACAGCCTGGATGTTGGGGAGGTCAGCTGCCTGAAGAACTTGCATCCACCTCTCTGCTGTTCCCTTGGACTCCCACCTTTCCTTCTCCTGAGGTTCTGTGATGAGGCGCTCTATTAGGATGTGTGCAGTCACACATTCCTCATAAAGCTGATCCATAGACATGCTTAACTTGCCAAAAGGAGTTAAAAGTTTTATGATCTGAGTTCACTAGAGGCACATATGTCATGTACAGTGATGAATAAATGGGAAAAACCTTTTATTTTTTAGAATTTTGCATCATATCCTAACTACCTTTTAAAAATTACTTTAATGCATCTATATATAAACTGTTTATTTTTTTAAGGATGTGTATAAGTTTGCATATGTTTGTATACTGTAAAGTAAGTTTGATTATGTATTTATTTGTATATATCATTTGTATCTATTTGTATTTAACTATCATTAATAAAGCATTGCTTATCTGCCAACCAGGTGAAGCCTTTCAGTGATCTTCTCCATGTTATCAAAGGATATTTTCCCAGGGGCTGCAGGTGAAAGAGCCAGTTTTCCTCTGAGAAGTCATACCACTTCTGGAACACTTCCACAATCTCTGCTTCTTATTCAACTCCATCAGCATCTTCTGTTAACCTCAGCAATGCTTTCAGGCGGCTTGAACATTCCTCTCCAATGCTGATGAGATAGGATTCAGTGGGACCCAGTTCTGCAGCAGGTGGGTGATTGCAGGGTTGAGTGACAGCCATCTTGTCACCACATGGCGGAGAATTTCATGAAATTCAACGTCACAGAATTCGCAGGACTCTTTCAGGGATTCTCTCCTTTTCACAGAAGTGGAAAAGAAACTGTATATCTTGAGGACAATGTTTTCCACATCCACTGAGAGCTTGTGCAGGACTTTTTTCATGGCGTTGTGGACAATATGTGCATGGCAGTTGCCACGAAGGATCTCACTGTTGGCATCTTTCAATTTTGGGAAAACCGAATTGTAGATGCCATAATTGACATTTGTGTTGTCAGCACTGAAAGCAGAAACATGATTTAGGGATAGACCTGTGTTTTCAAGAGAGCTTCATCTAACTTTGACTATCCCCTCTGCAGATTCATCTGGATTTTCAACAAAATCTATTACCTTGCTGGCAACCCCATTCTCAGCTCAATACGGGATGCGTACTTTTGTTTCTAAACAAGTGATGATTCCGTTTTTCACGGGATGGTTGGCAACCCTACTCGAGGACCAGGATTGCCCACCCCTGCTCTGGAATGTCTATAAAAAAAAGGAAAAATAACATGACCTTTGTACCACCAGCCCTCAAAGAATTTTTAGAGACCTAAAAGTTTAGTATTGATTTCTCACGTTAAAGCGATTTTGGCTTCTATCTCTATATGCTGTGCATGTTTCTCTGAGATAGGTAAAGTTTAATTCATTATTCGTTGTGATGCTATAACAATAAAACTTTAGATTGCAAACAGACTCTATATGTGTTTTTGTTTTTACCTCCACCAAGGAGGTTATGTTTTCGGTAGCGTCATTCTGTCTGTGTACAAGATTACTAAGAGTTATGAATGGATTTTTATGAAATTTTCATGAAAAGTCAAACATTGTACAATGAGCAAGTGACTAAACTTTGGTGGTGATCTGGTCAAAGTTGAAGGAATGAAGAGCAGAAACCAGACGTCACACCAGAGTCCAAGCGGTACGGTGTCTCTGTAATGACACAGCCACATCCCAAATCAATGAGGTGTACTCGAGGGCCATCAGAGGATGTTTGGATGAGAATATTCTCAGATTTCAGATCTCTGTGAAAAACCCCTGCAGAGTGCATTTTAATAGCTGCCTCCACCAGCTGCTTCATGAGGTTCTGAAACACAGATGAACTGAGTGATAACAAAGGCTCTGAGAGAACAAGCTTAAATTTATAATTTCATTTGTCACAGGCTCAAAATAAATAAAGTTATGTTTCTATATTTACAAGTGGAATCAGAGATCTTTGTTCATTATTGAAGTTTCCTTTCAGGGTTTCTATCAGTAACACTGTTAATTAAAATCATCAACAAAAGTCCTGAACTTAATTAGCAGAACTCAAGATAAAACTGGTTGTTCTGAGTTCATCAAAGATCAACTCAGCAAAGTTAAAGACATAAAATCACAGCAAGAAAACAAAATGAATGAAATAAAAGCAGCAAGTTGAGTTTAAGTGAGATTTTAAAGGACTTTTCAGACAGTTTGTGGATCTCCCATCAGGAAGTGTGACTTCTCTCAAACACAGGTCCAACAAACAGAGATCCACCACAAACTAAAAAGAAGACTTTTTAAACTTGAGTTGGAACATTGTGAGTTATTAAATTCCAATGTTTTCAACTAAATAATTTCCTAATTTCCTTTGAAGCCTTTAAACAATGAGAGTTTTAAACAGAGTTGTTCTGAACTCACTCCTCCAGTTTCTGTATCTTGGCCATGTCCTCCATCAGTGGTCCACTGTTGGACAGAAAGTCCAGCAGGTCCACGTAGGGAAAAGGTCTCTCCATGACCATCAGAACCTCCTGGTCCAGTCTGCACCAGTCCAGGAGAGAACTGACTGCAGACTGGCCTGCTACCTTCATCATTAGGAGAGCCTCCAGAGCAGGGGTGGGCAATTATTTTTTCCATGGGGCCACATGAGAAACAGAAAATATTGTGGAGGGCCGGCCAAAAGGCTGATCTCAATTCTGCATAATATTAACTGTACTTCTTTGTAAAAAGCAGCAAATAGCATTGTTTTGACAAGCTGGTAAGAGTATATGTTATAATTAAGCAATGAAAACATGAGGTTGCCTTCCAAAAAATGTAATTTATTCAAGCGAATTTCACAAAACAATGGGAAAGGCAATAAATCACTAAAACGGCATCATAAAAACACACTAAACATGCAAATAAAAATAACCACAATACAATTAAATTCATGCACAACTCAACCATTTAAAACTTTTTACATTTTTAAGTTATTTTTTCTTGTTCAGTGAGAGAAATCTAGTCTCTGCTGGGCTTTAACGAGTGCATCAAAATCAGGTTGAATGTCTGAGGTGGAGATGCGAAGCACAGCTGACAGATGATCGTCAGTGAGAGATGATCTGTACCTGGATTTCGTGAACTTCATCATTGAAAATGTTTGTTCACATATGTAGGTAGAGCCAAAGAGAACCAACATCTTCTGAGCATGTCTCTTCATGTTTGGAAAGTTCTCCTCCTTGAGAGAAGAGTAGAAATCCAGCAGAGATCCTGATTTAAAGAGCTCTGCCAGTACTGCATCAGACTGCAGGTCAATGAGTTCCAGCTGAACATCACTGGGTGCATTATCCACACCGCAGGTAAAGGGAGAGGAAATCATGTGCATTTCATCCTCGATTGTTCTGAGATCTTCAAATCTCCTTGAAAACTCACAATGCAATGCTCCTAACATGGATGAGTACCTGCGGAGGTGATCGGCTGATGGTGTGACTTCTTTCAGGGTTTGCATGTGAGTGAGATTGTTGCTCTCCAGTTGGCTTGAAAGAAACAGCATCTTTTTCATGAAAGCCTTCACCAGGGTGTGCATTTCATGAACAAAAAGGCCCCTGCCTTGCAGTTTGGTATTCAGGTCATTCATCAGTGCGGTCACATCAACAGCAAATGCAAAATCTGCCATCCAGTCCTCATCTGAGAGCTCTGGGATGTCTTTGCCTTTCATCTCACAAAACTCTCGAATC
Source organism: Kryptolebias marmoratus (assembly GCF_001649575.2). Lineage (NCBI taxonomy): Eukaryota > Metazoa > Chordata > Actinopteri > Cyprinodontiformes > Rivulidae > Kryptolebias > Kryptolebias marmoratus. The sequence goes on from NC_051432.1 coordinate 4,976,747, forward strand.
TCTGTTTTCAGGTCCCAAACTCTTTTTAGCACTTTGCCCAGGCTGAGCCATCTGACAGGTGTGTGGTAGCTGATGTCACTATGCTCAGACTCATGGTCCTCCAAAAGTGTGACAAACTGTCTGTGATTCAATGTCCGTGCCCTGATGAAGTTTACTATGTTAGTAACAACATTAATAACATGGTTCATTTTTAGCACTGACTTGCACAACACATGTTGGTGTATAATACAATGCAAAAAAATTAATTCCTGATCTGTGTCGATTTCAGCCACTTTATCTTGCATACGTTTTAAAAGTCCCACATTTTTCCCTGTAAGATTTGGACAACCGTCCGTTGTGACACCTGCCAGTCTGTCCCATTTCAGTCCCAGTGTGTCCATGCACGCATTCACCTCCATGAAGAGATCGCTCCCTGTAGTTGTCCCTTTCATCGACCGCATTGCTGCCAGCTCCTCCGTAATCTTGAAGTCCGGCGTTATCCCGCGGACAAATACAAGTAACTGGGCTGTGTCACGGACATCACAGCTTTCATCCAAAGCCAAGGAGAAAAAGTCAAAACTTGCCACTTCACGTTGCAGCTGAAGCTCCAGATTGCACGATATGTCCTCGACCCTTCTCGTCACGGTTCGCCTGGAGAGCGGGACTTTCTCAAATTCTTCTTTTTTTTCAGGGCATATTAAAACTGCAGAGTCCACCAAGCACTCTTTGATAAACTCCCCCTCCGAGAATGGCTTACTGGTTTTAGCGATTTTGTGAGCTATCACAAAGCTGGTCTTGGTTGCTGCATCCCTGGATGTGTGAAGCTTGGTAAAAAAGCCTTGCTGCTTTTGCAGTTTAGCTAGCAAAGCTTCCGATGTCCGCGCCCTTTCAGCATCAGTCACGTTCTTGAATTTCTCCCCGTGTTTCGTCTCGTAGTGCCGACTCAAATTGTAGTCCTTAAACACGGCGATCTGCTCCCCGCAAACTAAACACGGCTTTACCTCTCACTTCAGTAAATAAATACTTAGCAGTCCAATTTTTGTTGAAAACCCTGCATTCGGCATCTACCTTTCTTTTTTTAGCATGAGCAGACATTTCTGAGGGCTAAAGTCGTCTTGTGACTTGCTAGTGACAACGATCAAATCACGCCCATGCCTCAATATACGTTTTGCGTCATCATGTACGTAAATAAAAAACAACTTCAAAATAAAAGCAATGCAGCTTCAGTCCATGCATCAGGTAAAATAAGAAAATATGTTTATTTTGTAATTTCCAATTAACGTTACACGGGCCGGTCAGAGTCAATCAAAGGGCCGTATGCGGCCCTGGGGCTGTACAATGCCCAGATTTGCTCCAGAGGAACCATGAAGATCCTCTCATTTAGTTTCTGCAGGGGAAATAAAGGAAGATCTATCAATTCTCAAAACTGATGTTTTTTTGTTATAATTCTCATGAAACCTGAAGCAACAGAGGCAGCAGATCACTGACCAGCTGCACGCTCTCCACAGATGTCAGAGGGAGGTGCTTGATTGCCACCTGCAGGACGAATCACAAAGACTTGGCTTAGGGGGGAAATAACATCTGTGTGGATTAGGAGTCAAGGGTCTCCACTTAAATCCTCCAAATGTCCAAATCATAGAGCTAATGTACATTATTGCTTTAGAATTAGTTATATATTTCTAGGTTGTTTGTGTCCTGAACTGGAACATTATAGTAACTACTGTATGGATTTCATAAGATCTAAACCTAATCTTATATTTTAAACTGTTTACCCTGACCATAATTTTTTTTATTTCTTATTAAAACCAATTAAAACTGCAGGTTAGAACTTTGTTTGCGGTTCCTTGTATATATGTGCTCCACACAGCAGGTCATTCACTGTGAGAAAAAACAATTTAACTTGGAAAAATTCTCCAAAGTGGCACCAGGGTTTACCACAGGAAACGACACAATATTTACTGAATGTGTTTTAAGATAAGATACGATAAGATAAAATATTCCTTTATTAATCCCGCAGCGGGGAAATTTGCATTGTTACAGCAGCACAGAGGACAGAACAGAACCAATATACAAAAAATACAAGTGAATATAAAAATACTGAAACTGTATAGTAAAAAATAAGTAAATTCTGATTGTATATGTTAGGGTAAGCAGATAAATGATGTTACACATAGACTCAAGTAAATAAATATTTGCACATAGTATCTGATAGGCAAGTTATGTTATACATAGTGAATTTTGATATTGCACACTTGAACACCATTCCAGTGATAAGTAAAGCGAACGGGTTTATTGCCTATAGTAGAGAGTAGTGAACTACTGAGAGCAGCGGGTGTTGTACAGTCTGACAGCGGCAGGAAGGAGAGACTTGCGGTATCTTTCCTTCACACACTTAGGGTGTCGCAGCCGGGCACTAAAGGAGCTGCTCAGTTCTGTCAGAGAGTGGTGCATGGGGTGGGACGGGTACTCCAGCATGCGCTGAAGCTTAGTCCTCATTCTCCTATCTGCCACCACCTCCACTGGGTCAATATGACACCCCAGGACAGAGCTCGATTTCCTGAGGATCTTGTTCAGTCTCCTCCTGTCAGCAGTGGAGATACTGCTGCCCCAACAGACCACTCCATAAAAGATGGCTGATGCCACCACAGCATCAAAGAAAGCCTTGAGAAGAGCCCCCCGTACACCAAAGGACCTGAGTCTCCTCAGGAGATGTAGTCTGCTTAGTCCTTTCTTGTAGAGGGCAGCTGTGTGGTCAGACCAATCCAGTTTGTTGTTAAGGTGAACACCCAGGTACTTGAAAGACCTCACGATCTCAATGTCCATTCCCTGAATGTTCACTGGCACAGAAGGGGAGTGTTTAGACCTACGGAAGTCCACCACAAGTTCTTTTGTTTTACCTGTGTTAATCTGCAGACAGTTCTTCTTGCACCATTCCACAAAGTTCTGAATCAGTTCTCTGTACTCCCCATCATCTCCATCCTTAATAAGGCCGACAATAGCCGAGTCATCCGAGAACTTCTGCAAATGACAACTGGCAGAACTGTACTTAAAGTCAGCAGTGTAGAGGGTGAAGAGGAAGGGGGCAAGGACTGTTCCTTGTGGAGCCCCCGTGCTGCAGACTGTCTGACTGACAGCCCTGAATCCTCACATACTGTGGTCTTTTTGTGAGGTAGTCCAGGATCCAGGTGATGAGGTGATGATCCAGACCCGTGTACTCCAGCTTGCCCTTCAATATCATGGGTTGAATGGTATTGGAGGCACTTGAGAAATCAAAAAACATGATTCTCACTGTGCTCCCAGTATTCTCCAGGTGAGAGAGAGAGCTATGTAGAAGGTGAATAATGGCGTGCTCCACTCCAATGCCAGGTTGATAGGCAAACTGAAGTGGATCCATGGATGGACTCACCAGGGGGCGGAGGTAGGCAAGAAGCAGTCTCTCCAAGGTCTTCATCAGGTGAGATGTCAATGCCACCGGCCTGTAGCTGTTGAGGTCTTTTGGGTGTGGGGTCTTTGGCACTGGTACCACACAAGATGTCTTCCACAGCTGTGGAAACTCAAGTTATATGCCTCCTTGGCATTGGCAAAAAACAGATCCAGTATTTTATTTTCTCTGGTATGGCAGGTGACATACTGGGTGAAGATAGACAGCACTGAGGATGGAGAAGAATGGTTAAAATCCCCAGAGATCAGAGGGAGTTTTGTGAACATTTATTTCTCTCATGGGTTCAATGAATCTTTCCAGACTCATTATGGAGTCAGGATGAGGTCTGAACAAGATCCAGTCAGTCTGATTCAGACAATAAAGCTCTTAAAGTAAGGTTTAGGGGCTGAAGTACATGTAAAAGCAGTATTATTGTTATTATGACCTGATTCTTACTGGACGCTGATCACGTCTTTTGATTCCAGCGTAAACTGAGTCGAAGCCTCCCTCTCCGAGCTTCTCCAGCTCCAGGTACTTGGCCTCAAAGTTGGCTACAAACACAAACCAAGATAAACATTTCACTGCAGGTTTATTGATTAAATCTAGCTGTAAAAAGGTTAAATATTTACTAAAAAACAAATATTTATGTAAATATAGACAGTTCTTTCTCCTCAGCTGAAGATTCTTTCAGGATGGAGGAGATTTGCTCAGATGTCACAGAAACAGATCAAAAGTGAAAAAAAAACAACTTATTTTAATGAAAACTAAACTAAAGTGAGTGTATGTGTGTGTGTGTGTGTGTGTGTGTGTGTGTGTGTGTGTGT
>NC_051432.1:4983012-4989989 GCF_001649575.2 Kryptolebias marmoratus
TGATGATTAATACTTACTTTATTGAAAAACTTTTGTATGTCCATTTTTTACTGAACATTCTCCTGGTCTGCTCACTTACTGTTCATGCTGCTCTTAGCTGGCTCTGTTTGTAAACTTGCTAGCACTCTGGTATCACGGTTGCAGAGGAAACGAGGACTGGAATCCATGTAGTGTGGGAGTATGTTATATGAACAAGTGGAATGGATCGGATAACGAAGTTTGTAGGGAAAACATGGACTGGATGTCATGTGGTGAGGGAGTACTCTATGTGAACAAGTGGAATGGATTTGATAACGACGCACCAAAGAGGATCTCTACCTTACACTGTAAAGAAAAAGAAAACTGACAGATTTATGATCATATATTTCAGTTAATGATGAAATAATATATGGTTATTTACTTAAACTCATATTCTGGCCACATTATATTGAATTTTTGTAAAAAAATAAAAAATAAAAAAATGTTTACACCAAAATTATTTAGGGGGGCTTGAAAACATTTTAGGGGGGCTGAAGCCCCCCTAAAACAGGCCTAGTGACGCCACTGGCTAAGATTATTATCATAATAGTTTGCAAAATTTTTGAAAAGTTTAGAAAGCTCAAAAAAGTGTTTGACGTGATTGCATTCTAATATAAACACTTCAAATAATCAAAATTATTACATTTAAACTGCAGTTGTGTAAAAACCTTTAAATAAACCAAAATGCCAGTTCAATCATATAAAGTCTAACTTTCCATAAGCTGTTTAAACATTGAATGATGTTTCAGATTTAAAGTATGAGCTATAGAGCTCTGAAAAGGACCAGGTTTTCTCACTTGTTTTGGCAAAATTCCACTGATGTCTATGTGGACTTCGTTTTCAGTTTTTTGATAATTTTATGTAGGTTTTACAACAAAGTGCTACCAAAAGTTATACCTGACTATTCCTGTTAAAGCTGAATGTTTTGATGTTTTTTGTAGAGTTTGTCCAAAAGCTACAGGAGGAGAAAAAAATTTAAAATCATGGCAGAAATAAATAATGCAATGTGGGTGTTTCAAAGCATTTGCTTCTTAATAAAACTCTAACCATGCAGAACATTATGATAATAGATGAAAAGACATCCTAAACTGTGATCATTTAAAGCAAACTTTAAGTTCTGATGAAAACATTTTCTGTTCGAGACAAACTCCTGGTGAATCAGCAAAACTTCCACCTGGTTGGTTTGTTATGAACCTGAACTTGTACTCAGCTGAGTCGCTCCCTCTCAGCCCTGAGATTTTCACTCTGCAGCTGTTCTCACCACAGTGATATGTTATACGACCTGCATACTTAAAGTATCCACAGGTTCTTTCTCCTGAAGTTCTCTGAACTTTTGTACTATTGTTGTTCATTCTTGGTGAGTATGTGTATGTGCAGGCTGGATCCACAGCTAATCCTTTTAAGGGGGAGAGGTGTAAGTCACTTGCCAACCTTTGTGATTGTGAACCTCTGAAACATCAGAAAACAATAATCAGTAAAACATGGACCACTTTCAGTAACTTCTATTTTACTGCAATCATTACCACTGCACTTTGTCCACACATAATTTTTTTATTGTGCTTTTGGTGTTTTAATAAATAACAACATGTTGGAATCTGTTCTGAGTTTTTGTTCACTTGAGGTTAGATTTGATTTAGGGTGCACCTCTGGGCTGTGGCCGATATGATGTGTGGGTCATTCTCTGAATTCGGTGCACTTTGTGTCTCTTAAGTTTACCTCTAAGATTTTCATATAAAGCAAACCACAAAATTTATTTAAAAACAAGAAATGGAATTATTTATGTCTTTGCAATATAACACACACATACCTTTTTAAAATTATGTTTAGAAAAATTTTATGGATTGCTGAGGCATAGAGGTCAGCCAAATGAGCATGTCCCCACTAACCAACATTATTTTTTCAATGAATATAAAACAAATAAAAATAGCCAGTAACTGCCACTTATTTCAACTAAGATAGACATTTGCTGGTATAATTTAACCTAAACAAAAGAAATAAGAAAAAAATACATGAATTATTTATAAAATAGCACTTTTTAATCATGTCCCCCAGTTTCGTTCAACCCCGTATCAGCATACCAATTCCCCTCTTTTTAAAAATAGTGGTTCAGTCCAACTTCTTCAGCACCCAGGAAGTGACATCACTCAAGTCTTTTCCCTCTCAAACTGTAAAGAGAGGTAAGTGTTAGCATACTTTCTCACCTATATTTCATTGTTTTTATTCATAGATTGACATCGTCAAGCTCAACCTTTCAACACTGTTACATGCATAAATGATATTTACTATTGTTTGGGAAAAATCACAGAATTATCTTAGAAAAATATATTAATTTCTTGTTTTCCTCATGCCATATGCTGCTCCATACCCTAGCTAATGTGGACTTATGACTACTTTAAGCTGAAATTTTCAACCCTGTAACATTCAACCCCATAACAAAAACCACTGTTACAGGGTTGAATTATTGTTACGGGGCTGAAGGTTGGACTGTTCTTAAGCAAACCAGCCCCTTTTCTCTAAATGTTATTTCATGATCATTATTTTCAGATTGGGCCTATCAGATGGCTAAATCAAATGCAGAGAGGGAAAGAGAGTACAGGGCAAGAAGAAATGCAGATTCACAGAGAAGGGAAGAATACTTCAGGAAAGAGCGTGAGCGATGGAAAAGAGATAAAGAAGCAGGGAAAAAGAAAACAATCAATGACCTGATTAAAGGGCTCAAAAACAAAAATGTAAGGAGTAGCGGAAGGCTAAAGAACGACAGAAGAGAAAAGCTGAGATGGAAAGCTGTGTGCCTGCCGCTCTGACTCCTCCACATACTCCTAATAGTGAGATTGAAGATGCAGTGCAAGTCAGACCAGGGTCCTCACGGTGAGGGAAATATGTGGTTAGAAATCATGCTTGGTTTTAATTCAAAATTACACACACACACACACACACAAAGGCATAGTAGTCAATTTTGGGCCCTCGTGTCCTCGTTGCTATGTCATTACTAATGTTACTACTAATCAGTAAAACTAACTATCCCTTTTCCATGGTTTCATTTTAGTTATTCAACAGGAAAGAAAGCATCCAGAAAAGCAAGACACAAACTGTGCAAAGAAATAGAAGTACTAAAAAGGAAACTCAAATATCAGAAGAAGACAGAAAAATACAAGAAAAGATTCCAGCGAGCAACCAAGAATAAAGACTCTCCCAAGTCCAAAGTCTGTCAGTTGCTGAAGAATTGTACTGTGAACAGCACAGTGAGGAAAACTTTACTGCACCATGAAACCCTAATTTGTGACATTAGGAGGAAGTACAAGAATGCCAGAAATGAAAAAGAAAAAAAAACTGTTGCTGAGATTGTTGTCGGGAAGATAATTAAGAAATACAGGCTGCAGAGGTGGTCTGAGAAAGCACTAGGCTTTTCAAAAAAATGCTGGACTTTGTGTGAGAATGAAGACCTGAGTAATAACTCCACCAGACAACCTTACAACAGGTACACTGATAAATCCCTGGTGAGCAAGGTGAAGACATACTTCACAAGAGATGATGTGAGTCAGATGACGACAGGGAAAAAGCAAACAATAACAAAGAACAAAATGAAAATGCAAAAACGATTCCTTTTAGACACAATGAAAAACCTTCACAGGAAGTTTCTGGAAGAAAACAACATCAGTCACATTTCCTATGCCTCATTTTGCCGGCTGCGACCCTTTTGGGTTGTCCACCCCTCCCTTTCAGACCGTGACACATGTCAGTGCAGGTTACATGAAAACCTGAGCTTTCTGGCTGAAAAGCTTTGTCAGCTTAAGCTTATTGAATCTTCAAATTTAGAGCGCCTCACAGAACTTGTGTGCTGTGACACTGGCAGCAAGGCTTGCATGTATGGAGAATGTGAAGATTGCAAAAATAAAATCATTCCCCTTTCAAGCTCATATAATGGTGCACAGAAGGTGACCTATGTGCAGTGGGCCACAGAAGACAAAACAAAATCAAATAATGAAGACAACTGGGTCGCAAAAATCACAGTAAAAAAAACAATTGAGAGCATTCAAGAGGAGCTTGCAGAGAGGTTTTACACAAACCTAACAAAGTTTAAAAGGCATCTCTTCAACATCAGGCAACAGTATGCCTACTACTGTGGACTGCGCAGTTGCATGGCCAATGATGAATGCCTTATCCACATTGACTTTTCTGAGAACTTTTCTTGTAAGTACAGCACTGAAATTCAGTCAGTACACTTTGGTTCATCCCACCAACAGGCCACACTTCACACAGGTGTCATCTATGTTGGTGGAACCCAAGAACCAACCTGCTTTACCTCCATTTCACCATCCAAACATAAGAGTCCAGCTGCCATATGGGAACATTTGAAACCTGCACTGGACTATGTGCAGACCACACACCCAAAGGTATTCACGGCAAAGGAGCGCCAGATGGTGTTGGTGCTGCCTTAAAGAGATCAGCAGATAACCTCATCAGCCATGGCAGGGACATCAACAATGCCTATGAGCTCTTCAAGGCCAAGTCTGAGACGGACAGTTCGATCAAACTGTATTACCGTATATTGAAGATGAAGCTGTTGAGCAGGTACTGCAAAGGATGCTGTCCACCTTTCCACCAGTCCCAGGCACCATGCACATCCATCAGGTAATTACTCTTGCTCAAGGGGAGATAACATCGCAAGATGTCAGCTGCATGTGTTCAACCAATGGAAAGCTTGAATATGAATGCTGGAACACAAAGCATTTCAGCTTTGTCAGGAAAGACCCAGCTATGACATCACAAGGGCAGAAACAAATCGATTGGGATGACCCAGAGGTAATAGGGGAGTGGTGTGTGCTCACTTATGATGAAGCATTGTATCCAGGAATAATTCTTTCCATAGATGAAACCAGTGTACAAGTCAAGTGTATGCACCATGCCGGGATAACCAAAAACAGATTCTTTTGGCCTCTACAAGAGAATGTACTGTGGTATCCATTCAATGATGTTCTTGAGCTCATCCCGCCTCCTCAGCCCGTGACAGGACGTGATTCACGTCACATGCGAATTCAGAAGGAAATCTGGGATAGACTGTCTGGCTAAAGGATGAAAAAAACATAAATAGCAGGAACAACAGATCAGATGAAAAAAGAAACCATCCACAACCACTTTCATTCATGAAACTTATTAGTTTAGATTTTAGTTAAAACTCAATTCCTGTTTTTTTTAGAGCTAACAGCAATGCACTTGTTTTTTACTGCTGATAGCACATGTGGCAGATTCAAGCACATATAAAATGATTTTTATCAATAACATTTATAGTTGAGTGTAGTTGTGTTGTGATGTCAGTTGTTACACTGTTAAACTGATTCCAGTCAAATAGATTTTGTATTCAGCATTCAGCCTATTAAGTCCTTCACTTTTTATTTTCATGGGACAGAGCCGTTCAATTTAAATGTGATGTTATTTTTTTAAACAATGTTAAATGTTACATATATAGTCTTATGTCTTTCCTCTTGTTTGTTTTAATGAATTAATTAAATTCAATTTTAACTTGATGAAATGTTGTCATTCATTCAACCCTGTTACAGTTTGTTTAACACTGTTACTTGATACATTGTTTTACATTTTTTGATATTAATAACAAATATAAGACAAATGTTTGTTGAACTGTATGTAAAGTTTAGAGGATGAGTAGAAAACATAAAAAAGCATGATCTATTGTTTATGTTAAAGTGTATTTTCATGATTTATGAAGACTGAGTGTACATTAAGTTGCCATATTCTACTTAACAGTCAAATAATTATTATTTAGAATTAAATAAAAAATACTCACAATAAGTTATTTTACAAAAGGGACAGGTGATTCCAAAGGAACTGGAAGATTTATTGTGAATATGTTTTAAAGACAACAAGCGATTCAGTAAAGATACATGGGCAGCAAAAACTGATAGAAATAGAACAGAATATATTGTCACTATGTGCATGTACAATGACATTAAAAGCCGACTCCAAAACAGGTCAAACAGGTTGAAGCCAGGGTGGGAGCTGTCTTTAGTTATGGTTATGGCTCTACTGAGGCAGCAGGAGGTATAAATGTCCATTAAAGAGGAGAGGGGCAGCCAACAATTCTCTGAGCACCAGGCTGCTAGCTTCAGGACCTCCCCCCTATAGGCTGCCTCATCACCCTGTGACCATTGTGGTGTCGTCAGCAAACTTGACGATGCGGTTGTTGTTGTGGGCCAGACTGTAGTCGTTGGTGTACATGCCAAACATCTTTAATGATTGGTTGACAAACTGATTTTTTAAAATTTGGATATTTCAGGCAAAAAATTAAAAAAGTAATGAATTTCACAGTTTCTCTGACACAATTTTTCTAAATTTACAACTCATTTGAAAAAGTTTTTTTTAAAACCCTTAATCAAATATTTTATCTAACTTAGCAATCTATGATCAAAACGATGAACAAAGAACATTGAAATATTTAGTTACAGCGGCAGTAACCCAATCTCATTGTATACAAGCAATAAAATGACAATGATTCTGACAATGCTTGTTTCTAACATTGCTGCAGTGACACTCTCACAAGAAGGAGTTTTTTTATTTATTTATATTTTTATAAGTAATGCTACACCCAGGGACGTCACTAGGTTTTAAGGACAAGGGGGGCTTAGCCCCCAGGAGATGCACAGGATGTGAGCAAACGTAGTGGGTGAGAACAAAATTTCTTAAACAGCTAACAAAACCTGAGTTGCTTTTCCACATTTTTGGACACACTTAACAGATACCTTACTGTGTAAACTTTTTAAGCAACCAGTTATTTTTTTATTCAGAACATCAACAAACAGGAAATATGTTTATAGTTTTAACAAGAAAAATGTACATATGGTTACAGTGCCATATTTTACAAATACTACTTACTAATTAAGAGCCCACATGTATTATCTAAAACTGTATGCAAAGAGCACTGTGTTGTCACAAAGTACAGCTAA
>NC_051432.1:4990998-4992890 GCF_001649575.2 Kryptolebias marmoratus
AGGGAGTACTCTATATGAACAAGTGGAATGGATTTGATAACGACGCATCAAAGAGGATCTCTACCTTACACTGTAAAGAAAAAGAAAACTGACAGATTTATGATCATATATTTGAGTTAATAATGAAATAATATATGGTTATTTATTTAAACTCATATTCTGGCCACATTATATTGAATTTTTGTAAAAAAAAACAAAAAAAAAACTTTTGACACCAAAATTTTTTAGGGGGGCTTGAAAACATTTTAGGGTGGCTGAAGCCCCCCTAAAACAGGCCTAGTGACGCCACTGGCTACACCTCATGGTTGCACTATGTGCATACTTGAACAGAATTTTTTGTGTATTTTAAAAAATACTAAATAGTGCTGAGCGATATAACGATACATATCGTGGGGACGATAGAAAAGTGTCTATCGTGATATATTTTCTTCTATCGTTTCTGTCGTATCTATCATAATTGTATCAATGATTCATGTAAATATTTCATAACGTAGGCTACGACAAATGTATAAGTGTTGTCACTTTGCATACAATCAGTTAAGTGATAAATAATAAGAAAAAATAACTATTTTGCGAAGAACCTCCGTTTTGCGACATGACGCTGCTTTACGTGTGGGTTTGCGACATTCTTTACGGCAGCGGCTTTCTGTGCGGCGCAGTGTTTTCACCATAAGTGCTAAAAGATGGAGACGCAGGAAGTATCAAACCCGGGGTCGCAACAAGTAGAGACAACTAGCAGGCAGCCCAAGAAGAAAGACTTTTACCAAAACGAGGGGGACGTCTGTGATTTGGTTCAAGAAGTCACACGGAGCAGAAAAAGGTAATATGCTAACTATGCTAATGCTAACTCTGCTATTAGACTGTTTTCTCATCTGACGCCAACACAACAAACCTCTTCTATCACTTAAAGAAGAAACACAAAAAAGAATATTTAACAATCCAAAAAGTGCGAGGTCAAACAAGTTGTAAAAGAGCCGGGGAAAGTTGCGAAAAGTGAAACTATAGCCGGCCGAAAATAATAGAGTCTGTTGTCATTTGATACTGTTACTATCACAGCTTCCTCTGTTCCTGCCACGCCTCCTGCTTCCAGCCATGCCACAGCTCTGTAACTTTCCACAGTCCCACAGTCTCATGCCACGCCCTAGTTTCCATGACAACTTAATCACAGCCATCAGCTTCACCTGCTCTTGCCAGTATTTAAGTCCACAGCTCACAGCCCACAGTTGCCAGATTATTGAACGGTTAACACCAGTGGCGGCTGGTGGAGTTTTCTCCAGGGGGGGCTATAAATCCAAAATAGACATATACCAAAGGTTTTGGTATATGTCCATTATGTGATACTTTAGTATATGTTTTGGTCCAAAACAAATACCAAGGTATCACACCAGTGTATTTACATGAATTAAACAACATTATAATGTACATATAAATGCACATATGCATAAGTGCTTCTTGAACACACCAATACTTACAAAAACGGAGGTCTCCCAAGGCACAAGCCTGTAGGACACATTTAGCGTTTATAAGATCTGTTTTCTTTCTTATTTTTCAAAACTTTACAGAGAAAATACGTCAAAGCTTGTTTTATGGTGAGAGCACTCACTACGTCATGTATTCTGAACGTACAATATAACGAAGATCAGATGTCTCACAAAAAAAATTCAAAACCAAACATTCTAACAGATTTTAACATAAATTTTCTTAAACTAATTATTAACTATGAACTTATTTATTACCTTGTGTATGTAACTTAGTCACGTAATGAACTTATTGCTGTCTTTGAATAAAAGGCAGCTCACCCACGGCTCGACTTTTCAATCAGGCGGACTTTCTGACAGACGGATGTGACGTCAGCCTCCATGGTGGGAGTCCCACGCTCCGGCGGCGGGAGG
>NC_051432.1:4993662-5000082 GCF_001649575.2 Kryptolebias marmoratus
GACATCTGATCTCCGTTAACCGACCTCTCTTCTCGCTTCTGGACTTCGCTATTGGAATGACCCTTTTCTGGATTTTTCTGCAAGCCTTGGACTCTCTGGTTCTGACATCTTGCCTGGCCCTGGACTCTCCTTTTCGCCTAAGCCCCTATCCGAGCCGCACTCAACCGCCAGTCCCCGGCAGTCTTACCTGTCCTGGTCCAGCTCCCAGTCCTCGACGTGAGTGCTAAACCCATTAGTAGAGATCCAGTTATCTGTCCGTTCACAATAAACATCTTAAACCTTTGTCTGCGTCTGCGCATTCTGAATCCTGCCAAGTCTCGCCTTGTCAGAATAATCTGGCCAAACATCATGGATTCAGACGAGCAGCGCTGGCGAAGCTACGTAGACGGCGCCGTTTCCGGGTTAAAGGCATACAGGAAGTGATGCGCTTAATCCGCGACATGTCTGGTGCTGGAATAAACGCCGCTTCCCAACCTGCTTCTGCTATGTCTCACCCGTTTATCTCACCAATGCATGAACCAAAGCTTCCCCCTCCTGAGAACTTCACCGGTGAGTACAAGCAATGCCGCCCGTTCCTGACTCAGTGTGAAATCCATTTTCAGCTGCAACCGTCTTCTTTTCCCTCTGAGCGAGCGAAAGTAGCTTATGTTATATCTTTGCTATCTGGCAAAGCTAAGCTATGGGGAACTGCTGAGTGGCAACGTGATTCACATATTTGTTACGTTTACAAGAATTTTGCACTACGAAGGGTGTTTGATCCGGTTTCTCCCGAGCGGGATGCCGTCCGCAAATTGTTTTTGTTAAAACAAGGCAAGAGAAGTGTAACTGATTACAAAATCGATTTTCACACCGTGGCTGCAGACAGTCAGTGGAACGATCCTGCGCTAACCGATGTGTTTTTCCAAGGCTTAAAGGACGAAATAAAAGATGTACGCGCAGCCCGGGATCGTCACACGGATCTGAGGAGTTTGGAGGAATTGGCTACCCGGATTGATTTACGGCTCTCTGAATGTAAGCAGGAGAAGCAAGGAGGTCTTTCGGCTATGGATCATGGTTGGAGTGTCAGGCTCAGTTACTCTATGGGTTCAGGCACCAAGAAGAGCCAATCTCTCCCGGAGGAACCAATGCAGATCGAAAGGACCAAACTCACCATGGAGGAAAGAAATCGGCGAAGAGCAAGTAACTTGTGCTTTTACTGTGGGGCCAAAGATCATGTTGTTAGAGGCTGTCCGTTAAAAGGGAAAGACTCAGTAGGGTATAGGAGAGTCCTACTGAGTCCTGTTAGGAAATGTAGGGTCTCCTCCATGCTGGTCCTTCCCACCGACATAACAGCTCATGACCGAAGGTTTTCCACGCAGGCCTTTATCGATTCAGGCGCTGATACTGAGTTCATCGACCGAGCTTTTGCTAAGTCTCTGGGCATCGAGATAGTTCCTTCCAGCCACGACCATAAGATTACCGCTCTGGATGGACATGTTCTCAGCCAGGAGAATTTCGAGACCCAACCTGTCCGTTTGTCTCTCGCTGGCAATCATCATGAGTGTCTGAAGTTTTTTGTCATCCACTCTCCTGACCTTCCAGTAATCCTGGGAGCCACATGGTTACGTAAACACAACCCACACATCGACTGGGTCAAGCGAGAGATTACTGGCTGGGCCGATAATTGCTCTTCCACCTGCCTGCTGGAAGCTGTTACTCCGGCCGTGCCAGCCGACCCCAGTCCTAAAGTTTACCCTGATATCACCAAGGTACCCCCTGAGTATCATGACCTCAAGGAGGTGTTTAATAAAGTCAAAGCCACCTCATTACCTCCCCATAGACCTTACGATTGCCCCATTGATCTCTTGCCAGGCTCAGTGCCTCCTCGTGGTAGGCTCTTCTCTCTGTCTTGACCTGAACAGCTTGCCATGACCAAGTACATCGAGGAGAGTTTACAGGCAGGCATCATAAGGCCCTCGGTGTCACCTGCAGGAGCTGGGTTCTTCTTCGTGAGCAAAAAGGATGGTTCCCTCAGGCCCTGCATTGATTATTGGGGTCTTAACAACGTCACCATTAAAAATAAATACCCATTGCCATTAATGTCTTCTGCATTCAACCTCATTCAGGGAGCCAAAGTTTTCACTAAGCTGGACCTACGCAACACTTACCACCTTATTCACATCAGGGAGGGGGATGAATGGAAAACTGCTTTCAACACGCCCTCTGGTCACTACGAATATCTCGTAATGCCTTTTGGACTTACTAACGCTCCCGCAGTTTTTCAGTCTATGGTTAATGATCTACTTCGAGATATGATCAACCAGTTTGTGTTCGTTTACCTAGACGATATATTAATTTTTTCACAAGACCTTGTCTCCCACAGGGATCATGTCAGGAGAGTTCTTCTCAGGCTCCTACAAAACAAGCTCTACGTCAAAGCTGAAAAGTGTGAGTTTCACCAAGCATCCACGTCTTTTTTGGGGTTTAACATCTCTCCCAATCAGATGTCCATGGATCGATCCAAGGTGGCCGCCATCCACGAATGGCCTACTCCTAAGGACAGGAGAGGACTTCAACGCTTCCTCTGTTTTGCAAATTTCTATCGGAAATTCATCAAAAACTTCAGTCAGGTAGCCGCACCACTTCACTTACTCACATCCCTCAAGACTCAGTTTCTCTGGAATCATGAAGCCCAGTTGGCCTTTGACAGATTGAAGGATTTATTTGTTAAAGCACCCATCCTTCATTCCCCCGACTGTGAAAAACAGTTCATTGTAGAGGTGGACGCCTCAAATACAGGTGTAGGAGCTATTTTGAGCCAATTGGGAAACGATAACCGACTTCATCTTTGTGCGTATTTTTCCAAGAGGTTGTCCGGTGCTGAGCAGAACTATAATGTGGGCGAAAGAGAGCTGTTGGCCATCAAGTTGGCTCTGGAGGAGTGGAGACACTGGCTGGAGGGAGCCAAGGAGCCTTTTGTGATCTGGACGGACCATAAGAATCTGGAGTATTTAAAGACAGCTAAGAGGCTCAATTCCCGTCAGGCCAGGTGGGCACTGTTTTTTTCTTGTTTCTCCTTTCATCTTACCTACAGGCCTGGGGAGAAAAACATCAAGGCAGATGCCCTGTCCCGTGTTCACGAGGGGAGTATGGAAGAAGACAGAACCGGGTCTGAGGAGTTTATTCTGCCCCACATGGTCCGACTTTCAGTTACTCAGCTGGAACTGGAACTTCGTCAAGCCCAACTAACTCATCCTCCTCCGTCCTCTTGCCCCCCGGATCGCATGTTTGTACCCCACGAACTGAGAAGTAAGGTACTCACATTTTGTCACAGCTCGAAACTCTTTTGTCACCCAGGTATCAGTAAGACCCTGGCAGTTATCAGATCCCAGTTCTGGTGGAAGTCCCTGACGAAGGACGTTCGTGAGTTCATCTCCGCCTGCCCCCAGTGTGCCCAAGCCAAGGTGTCACGCCGTCGTCCAGTGGGGTTGCTGCGCCCGCTGCCCATTCCCTCTCGTCCATGGTCACACATCTCTGTGGATTTCATCACCGGTCTTCCTGCTTCTGCTGGTAACACAGTCATTCTGAGCATTGTTGACAGGTTTTTTAAGATGGTTCACCTGGTGGCTCTGAGGAAACTTCCCTCGTCTAAAGAACTGGCGGACGTCATGTCTAGGGAGGTCTTCAGGCTCCATGGTATACCCAAGGACATTGTTTCGGACCGGGGTCCCCAGTTTATATCCAAGTTTTGGCGTGAATTCTGCGAACTGCTGGGCATCACCGTTAGTCTGTCCTCCGGCTTCCACCCACAAACAGATGGACAAACAGAGAGAGTCAACCAAGAGGTGGAAACTAAATTGCGGCTCCTCTGCTCCAGCAAACCTACCAAGTGGGCAAGTAATCTCCCCTGGGTTGAGCATGCCATTAATGCTTTACCCTTCCCTGCCACAGGACTGTACCCGTTCTACACGGTGTATGGCTACCAACCTCCTGTATTCACCATTCAAGAGAGACCAGCTCGTGTGCCTTCTGCCTATGCTGCAGCCCACAGATGTCGGCGGACGTGGTTTAAGGCCAGGAAGGCTTTAATCAAGACCTCTGCAGTATACTCCCGAGCAGCCAATCGCAAAAGATCTGTGCAGCCAGAATACCAGCCTGGGCAAAAAGTTTAGCTGTCCACCAAAGACCTGCCGCTCAGAGTGGAATCCCGTAAGCTTGCACCCAGGTTCATCGGCCCATTCCCCATTACCAAGGTCATTAATCCCGTCGCCGTCAGACTCCAGCTGCCCAAGAACACCAGGTTTCACCCTACATTCCACGTGTCCAAGATTAAGCCACAGAAGACGTCTGGACTCTGTCCCTCCTCCAGGCCCCCTCCGCCTGCCCGGTTCATCGATGGAGGTCCAGTTTTTACGGTGAAAAGATTCCTCCGGTCCAGAAGATGGGGCCGGAGCATTCACTACCTTGTGGATTGGGAGGGTTATGGCCCCGAAGAACGCTCCTGGGTCCCTGCCAAGGACATCCTTGATAAGACCCTCATTAAGGACTTTCACAAGGCTCATCCGGGTCAACCTGGCGGCCCATCAGGAGCCGGGCCCTTAGTGGGGGGCTCTGTCACAGCTTCCTCTGTTCCTGCCACACCTCCTGCTTCCAGCCATGCCACAGCTCTGTAACTTTCCACAGTCCCACAGTCTCATGCCACGCCCTAGTTTCCATGACAACTTAATCACAGTCATCAGCTTCACCTGCTCTTGCCAGTATTTAAGTCCACAGCTCACAGCCCACAGTTGCCAGATTATTGAACGGTTAGCACTAAGTAAATGTCCAGTGCTCCACAGTTTCTGCCTGCTTCCATGTTCACGGACCCTTGCCCGAATTACGACCATTGTCTTTTGCCTACTCCTCGTCTGAAACCTTCTCGACATCTGATCTCCGTTGACCGACCTCTCTTATCGCTTCTGGACTTCGCTATTGGAATGACCCTTTTCTGGATTTGTCTGCAAGCCTTGGACTCTCTGGTTCTGACACCTTGCCTGGCCCTGGACTCTCCTTTTCGCCTAAGCCCCTATCCGACCATCCTAGCCGCACTCAACCACCAGTCCCCGGCAGTCTTACCTGTCCTGGTCCAGCTCCCAGTCCTCGACGTGAGTGCTAAACCCATTAGTAGAGATCCAGTTATCTGTCCGTTCACAATACACATCTTAAACCTTTGTCTGCATCTGCACATTCTGAATCCTGTCAAGTCTCGCCTTGTCAGTTACGTCGTAACAGGTACATATATATTGCTGCACTAAAATGCAGCAGATCTCATTTGTGAAAGTTCAGTTAAATGTCACTTCGAAATAAAGCTTGAAAAAGGTTGAATTAGATTATTTTTTTCATATTTTCAGAGAATACCTAACAATGTACGTAACTGGGGTATATTGTGATATATATCGTTATCGTGATAAAAAATTATCCATATCGTGATATAGGATTTTTTCCATATCGCCCAGCACTAATGCCAAATATGGAGTGAGTAAAGTACACTCAAAGAAAAAATATACTAGACTTACTTAAAAATGTTGTATCAAGTGGTTCCACATAACTTTTTTAATTAGATTGTAATTAACAAGTTTTTGTATGATTTACTCAATAGATTTAAGTACACTCTACAAAAGTGACTTCAGTGATTTAAACCTATTGTGGTTACTTTCATTTTACTTATGAAACGTATGTGATATAGCTAAGTTGAAAGAACTAACTGGATACACATTAAAGCAATACAGGATTATTGAGTAAGAACAACTTAATGTAGTTAAGTTAGTCCTAATTGAGTTTCTTTTGTCAATTCCAAGTCATGTTAAATAGAAAATGAACTGTCAACAAAAAGAAAAAACAACTTCTCAAAACAGCACTTTATTAGGGAAAATCAGTTATATTTTTGAAGATGATTTATAAACAAAGTAAAAAAAAAACAAAAACAAAGTTAATTATTATTATTATTATAAAGTGCTACAGCGTTTTTACCTTTCAGTAAACTTAAAAGGTCTTAGCTCCACACGAGCTTAAACTTAAAATAGCAGCAGAACATCCACATTCTGACAAAGTATTGGCTACAATAACACAGCTTATCGCAACTTAAAGTGCAGTGACAATCTGACATGAGTAAAATAAGAAAACTCAAAACAATGTTATGTCTGCTGTCAATTGTAAACTCTTAACAGAGTCATATTGTCTAAGTCAGAAGTTTCACACTACTGTTTTAGATTTCAATGTGAAACTTGTGAAGCTTAAGGTAAAACAGTAACGATAAGAAATAAATCCATCCATCCATCCATCCATCCATCCATCCATCCATCCATCCATCCATCCATCCATCCATCCATCCATCCATTGTATTCCTCTTATCCGGGGTCGGGTCGCGGGGGCAGCAGCCTAAGCAGGGAGACCCAGACTTCC
>NC_051432.1:5000182-5002549 GCF_001649575.2 Kryptolebias marmoratus
GTCCAGTGTTCCACGGCCAGGACGAAAACCACACTGCTCTTCCTGAATCCGAGGTTCGACTATCCGACGGACCCTCCTCTCCAGAATAGACCTTACCAGGGAGGCTTAAGAGTGTGAGCCCTCTGTAATTGGAACACACCCTCCGGTCCCCCTTTTTTGAATAAGGGGACCACCACCCCGGTCTGCCAATCCAGAGGAACTGCCCCCGATGTCCATGCGATATTGCAGAGCCGCGTTAGCCAACACAACCCTACAACATCCAGAGCCTTAAGGTACTCCGGGCAAATCTCATCTGCCCCCGGAGCCTTGCCACCGAGGAGCTTTTTAACCACCTCGGTGACCTCAGCACCGGAAACTGGAGAGCCCGACTCAAAGTCCCCAGGCTCTGCTTCCTGGATGGAAGACGTGCCGGTGGGATTGAGGAGGTCTTCGAAGTATTCGGCCCACCGACCCACAACGTCCCGAGTCAAGGTCAGAAGCACACCACCCTCACTATAAACAGTGTTGGTGCTGCACTGCTTTCCCCTCCTGAGATGCCGTATGGTGGAAAAACGGTTACCAGACAACCAAAACTACTGCTCAAGTAGAACAGGATCACAAAAACATTTCAGAACACTAATTAGGCACCGGGTCAAAACACCATAAAACTTTGTTCGACAGCCTGTGTGTTTCAAGTTCCATCAGGATCTTTTGGATGAATTCAAAAGAGTACTTGAGGTCAGTTGGATAACTCAGGTTTAGGTTGTAGATGATGCCAAACAGAAAAGCGCAAGCAGTGGTGTAAGAGCCAAAAATGTAATTTTGTAACATTGTTTAATATTGTGTATGCTTTTGTATACATGTTTACATTTAGATATTTTCTTAACAGCAAGATTTTTCTGTATTATGTTTTGGTACAAAAGCGCCATCTGGTGGAGTGCTTGGAGGTGTATGGAAGGGCGCAGTGACGCAGGAGGTGTGTCAGATTTGAACGCAATGTGAATGTAACGTAGTTAGCTTGGCTCAAAACAGTTTTTTGACCGTTATTTTTGTGGAATGCTGTGCAAGATTGAAGAAATGTTGTGATACCTGCACAAAGAAAAGTAAAGTTCACCGTTCAGAAGACTGTGTGGATTATTGTAAGCACTTCTTCACATCGACAAAAAGTGCACAAGAGCATATTGAACAGAAACGCGTCAGCTATAACCAAGCTAACAAACGTAAACAGAAAGAAATGGCTTTAAAATGGAACAGATAAGCAGCCATTACAAGTGGCGACATCTTTGATTTCACTGAGCACCTGCACACCTTTAACTATGATGCCAACATCTTCTGGAGACTGATCAACATCTTCGTCTGGCTGTCTGATCACATATATGCTAATGACCATTTCATCCAAATCTGCCTGGGTTTGATCTGGGTTTGCACTCTAAAAACAGATAGAGAAGAGAGAAAAATATTTAATAAAACACTTTCCACACATACATGTGTGTATAAAATTGTTAGTGCCCCTGTTTTAATGACCAAAAAGCCCATAATGGTCACTGAAATAACTTGAAATGGATAAAAGTAACAAAATAAAACCTTGATGAAAACTAACCATTGCTGTGTGGTGTGTATCACACTGATCAGCACAGGAATTGAAGGAGCAGGTTCCGGACCTTGAAAACTGACGCTGGACACCCCAGAGTTAACTAAAATTAAAAAAAACTTACTGGGAAAATTTTAAACATAATATAAATATAAATATAAATATATATATATGTGTGTGTGGGAGACCAGTTACATGGGACTATAGGGGCCCCTCCACTTCTTTAAAAAAGATGAATGAATCATGAATGAATGAATGAATGAATGAATCAGCTTTATGAATGAATGAATGAATGAATCAGCTTTATGAATGAATGAATGAATGAATCAGCTTTATTGTCATTCACACACAACATCAGAAATGCAGTGCAGAACGAAATTACAGTTAAGAACACTCTGTTCAGGAGAAGGACATACGTTACAGACATGGGTTGAACAGGAGTTCAGGTCATTCGCAAGACACTCGCGCTACCTTTTGCAGTTTGGAAGAGAAAGACACAATAGGAAGGATGAGCTAAAAAAAAGAACTTTGACCCTATGTTTACTCAGAAACACAGGAGCATACGCTTAAAAAAACTGCTCGCTCAGTGCAAGTAGGCAGGAGGGTGGGGGGCTTGGGTAAAAAACACATGGTGCTGGGGTAGGATGCAGCGGAGCCGGTGATATTACAGGGATCATACTCCGAGCTGGAACCAATCCGAGGCCTTCAAAGTCCAAAACCAGCTGTTATCATCCAAGCTCAGTTCATCAGAGTTCAGTTCTCTGTCACCGTCCCCTTGGCCTTCGGCTGGTCCATCC
>NC_051432.1:5003145-5010349 GCF_001649575.2 Kryptolebias marmoratus
CAGGAACCAGTAACCCGTCCGGCAGCCACCATTCCACTGGGACAGCTGCGTTCCCCTCGCTCCAATCTCAACGTGGAAAAAATAGTGTCGATTGCGTTCAGAGACCAGTTGACCAAATCCATAGTTCCTTTTGTTATTCGGATGATAGGTAGAAAAAAAGGCTTAAAAAATGCTTGCAAAGCAGGAAGGAAGGGACGGGTTCCGGAGAAAGAGCAGAAGCGTCCGACTCCTCTGAAGGCCAAGCAGAAAAAAAAAAAAATAAAAAAAAAAATGTGACCATTTCCTTCATTTAAATATTTTTGTTTGTTTTGTAATTAAGAGTTAAGAACTGTATTGTTCATGTTAGTCTGTATATTGAAATACATGTTGACAAGAATAATTAGGGTCAGTCCAAACAGGCGCCAGGGGCAGCCCGGGGTCCTGAGGAGCGGTAAGAAAAAGCCCCGAGATGTGCAGAGAGACGAGAAGAGTAAGATGAATGTGAAGCACGTTGGGCTAATGTATGTCTGTTTTGTTTTGTATGCCTCGAAAAACGGACAGTAAAAGTTATTAACAACCCATGCGCGCCTCGACGTCTCAATCGTTCGGGTGTGCAACAAAATATTGGAGGTTCCACCGAGATTATTAACGCTGCAGCGCGGGACTTTGAGTGATGCTGATGGGAGTGAGCAGCCACGGGGGCGCGCCCGGACCGCACAAAACCGACACTGAGGAGCTTGCAGAGAGTGTTTTCCAGCGGCTGTGGCTCTTGCAGTTGGATCAGCTCAAAGAGGTGTGTGCAGAAGCAAAAATCCAATGTGGTCATGCTGCAACAAGGCGAGCGTTAATACGATTAATAACAGAGTCCATTGATGCTGTGAGTAATGATGAGGAAAACGAGGTGGTGCTGTGCTATCTTCATAGAATGTCAAAGTTGATTGAACAGACATCACAACATTCTGAAGTTACTACTGAAGAGGAAGTAACCTTTTTTTTTTTTTTGCTCCTGGTGGAAGGCGGACATGTTTCTTTTCTCTCTGTCTCTCTGTCTCCTGAACTGCCACACCTGCCCCTGTCATCCCATCCCTCGAGTGCAAGATATGCTCAATAACCTGAGCGGAAGTGCGTGGTTCTCTGTCCTGGACCAGGTCGAGGCATACCATCAGGGTTTCCTGGAGGAGAGTAGCAGACCACTGACCGCATTCATAACACCTTGGGGTTTATATGAGTGGATCAGGATTCCCTTTGGCCTGTCGTCAGCCCCAGCACAGTTCCAGCGCAGTATGGAGGAATGTCTTGCAGGTCTTAGGGATGAAACATCTCAGCCTTATCTGGATGATAATCTGGTTCACAGCCAGTCTTTTGAGAATCACCTACGTGATATGAGAGAGGTGCTGCGTCGTTATCAGACTCATGGAGTGAAATTAACTCCAAAAAAGTGTGAAATCTTCAAAGACAAGGTGAAATTCCTAGGAAAGATTGTATCCAAAGATGGCTACTGCATGGACCCTGCTGAGATTGTGCCAGTACAAGCACTCAAAGACCGCATACCAAAAACAGTGGGCGATTTGAGGAAGATGTTGGGATTTCTATCATACTATCGTCCATACATTCCCAACTTGTCACGCACCGCTAAGCCCCTGTACAGTCTGCTGTCCACAGAAAAGAAATCAGGAAATGTGGTGAAAGGAGGAGGCCCAAAAGCAAACAAGGGGAAACACAAGAGTTCCGACCTTCCCTTGAGTCATCCAATTGTATGGACAACACATCACAAGGATGTACTCTGCCAGCTATTGGAGTATTTGCTATCTCCTCCACTATTGGGGTATCCTGACTTTGAGAAACCGTTTGTATTGCACTGTGATGCTTCTCAAGAAGGCCTCGGTGCAGTATTGTACCAAAGACAACAAGGCAAGCTCGTGGTCATAGGTTATGGGTCAAGAGCACTAACTCCTCCAGAAAAGAATTACCACCTCCATTCTGGGAAGTTAGAGTTCTTAGCAATGAAGTGGGCAATCTGCGAACGATTCAGAGAGTACCTTTATTATGCACCCTCTTTCGTTGTTTATACTGACAACAACCCCTTAACCTATGTTTTAACGACAGCCAAGTTAAACGCCACCACACACCGCTGGATAGCTGAATTAGCAGACTTTAACTTCTCCATCAAATACCGACCGGGAAAAGTCAATGGGGATGCAGGCGGGCTGTCAAGGATGCCCCTGGATATAGAGGAGTACATGCGCACATGCATCCAGGAGATGGCCCCAGAGGTGATTTCCTCTGTCACACAATCAGTCCAGCTGACGTCCCACAGTCAAGAACTGTGGCTCTGTCCTGCAGTCATAACAACAGCCTGCGATGATGAAGAACAGGAGCGAATAACATCTCCAGTGGCCAAGATATCAACAGAGGACCTCAGGAAGGCCAAGGAAGAAGATTAGGTGATAGGGAGGGTGCTTGAGTTTGTGATGAAGAAACAGTGGCCTCAGCATGCCAGGAGAAATTGGCGTGATGGCATCTCTGTATTTGCTAGAGAAAGAAAGAAACTGTGTGTCAATGGAGATGGCATCCTTTTTAGGAAATCTGCCACCCGAGCCTAATTCGTGCTCCCCAAAGTGTTCCACCTGCTGAAATACAGAGAACTGCACGAGGAAATGGGACACCTTGGTGTGGAGAGGACATTGAACCTAATCCGGGACCGATTTTATTGGCCATATATGAAAAGGGATGTGGAACACTATGTGACAAGGGTTTGTAGTTGTCTGAAGCGGAAACATCCAAACAGGACAACAAGAGCACCATTGGTCAACATTGTCACCACTTACCCCTTTGAGATGGTCTCCATCGACTTCCTTCTTTGGAGCGGTGTAAAGGAGTATATGAATATATCCTAGTTGTCATAGACCATTTTACACGCTTTGCTCAAGCCCAAAGCATGCACAAACAAATCAGCAAAGACTGCTGCAGAAAAGATTTTTGGAGACTTTGCCCTAAAGTTTGGGTTTCCAGCTAAGCTCCATCACGATCAGGGCAAAGAATTCGAAAACAAGCTGTTTTCTAAGCTGGAAAAGTATTGTGGTATTCAAGGCTCCCGTACAACTCCCTACCATGCAGCTGGAAATGGTCAAGCGGAACGATTCAATCGAACTCTTCTTTCAATGCTCAGAAACCTGACAGAAACAGAGAAGTCAGATTGGAAGAGCTCCCTGTCGAAAGTGGTGCACGCGTATAACTGTACACGAAGTGAGGCAACCGGATTTGCACCATACTACCTTCTTTATGGCAGGAGTCCTCGGATGCCAGTGGACATGATGTTTGGGTTAACTCCAATGGACCAGAGCCACTCACATAGGGATTATGCCAGTAAGTGGAGACAGAGGATACAAGAAGCTTACAAACTAGCCCCTGAGACAGTAAATAAGGAGCAGAACAGTGCAAAGATGGACTTCGACCGAAAAACTCATGGAATGGAGCTGCAGCCAGGATCGAGAGTGTTGGTGTGGAATTTCAAGGAGAGAGGAGGACCAGGAAAACTCAGGTCATACTGGGAGGACAAGGTCTACATAGGAAAACACCAGACAAAGAAATCCACCAAAAACACTCACATACAGTAGGTTAGGCCAACCAACACTGATGGTTAGGCACATGTAATGTGTCAGTTCATGTTTTATCAAGTTACATTGTTCAGTAACACGTTCAGTTTACAGTACATAAGTTAAGTGGCTACTCAACGCAGACTTGGTTAAGAACTTGGTTAAGTTTTTAGTGATTACAGCTGACTAGTACACATCTGGAGTTTAGATCGCTAGCATGTTGAGGTAGTCTGGTACATATGTAAAGCATTGGTACAGCATGTGAATCTGATTAAAGGGTAATGGGGCGGGAAATTGAAGTCAAACTTTACAGTCGGAGATACACAACCTGCAGAGATGGCAGAGTAATTGTACAGATATTACCTGGCCAGTAATGTCTATTGTTCAACATGACATGAAGAGGGAGATAGATGCCATGTTAAGGACTGTATCATACAGAAAGTGTACCAAAAAGACTGTCTTCCAAACCTGTCTCTATACCAACTGAAGACTCAGTCACTCCAGAAGATGTCACTATGTCGGGACGACATTTATTTTGAGGGGGAGAGTGTGGGAGACCAGTTACAGGGGACTCTAGGTCAAAGGGGCCCCTCCACTTCTTTAAAAAAGATACTGTAACCATCTCCTTCCTTTAAATACTTTTGTTTGTTTTGTAATTAAGAGTTAAGAACTGTATTGTTCATGTTAGTCTGCATATTGAAATACATGTTGACAAGAATAATTAGGGTCAGTCCAAACAGGCGCCAGGGGCAGCCCGGGGTCCTGAGGAGCGGTAAGAAAAAGCCCCGAGATGTGCAGAGAGACGAGAACAGCAAGATGAATGTGAAGCACGTTGGGCTAATGTATGCCTGTTTTGTTTTGTATGCCTCGAAAAACGGACAGTTAAAGTTACTGACAACCCATGCGCGCCTCGACGTCTCAATCGTTCAGGTGTGCAACATCTATATATATATATATATATGTATATATACATATATATACATATATATATATGGTAGTGGGTGTGTTCAACGTTTGGAAATCATATTGTTTGATATTTGTAGGCCCAATGAAAGTGAATGTGGTGGTCAAACTTAACTCTCCATCACAAAAGCATTGAATCTTGGTGAGTGAATTGCAAAATTTCACCTTGATGAGAGCTTATTTATGTAACCCAGTCCAAAATAAAGGTATTTTGTATTGAGTTAAGATTATAGAAGAGGTAATAGTTTAAAATGTGTTAAACATGTTTGCTTAAATATGTTAAAAATTGTTATAAATAAGTGTTAACAAAAGTTGTACTTACAAGTACTAAAAGTTGTGGGGTATAATAAGTTAAAAGAATTTGGGAAAATGTACTTAAAACCATTTTATAGAAAAGTAATCTAAGCCATATTTTATTTTGAAAGGGCTCATGTTTGTAAGAGGAAGTGGGGTAGAGAAAAGCAATTTTGCTGGTCCGTGGTTGGTTCGGGACGGAGAAAAATAACGGAGAATGGAGGAATAACGAGATGAACCGCGCTGAAAAAAAAAAACGCGGCGGAGTTTATTTAGAACCGAGTGTTTTAGGAGATAGTCAGGCTTTCAACTCGACAGTCTGTACATAGATACTGACTCTACACTCGTGTTTTGCAGCTACTATGATAATTTCAGAACCGGAATTTACTGTATAGTAGTTGGAAAGTCATATGTAATGCTCGCTAACGCATTAGCATTCATTAGCACAGTGAATGGACATTGAACGCTGTGAGCTAACTCGGCTAACAGAGGACGTAACGTTTCCGTCGGGGAAGCGTTCCAGAGTTAAGCCTAGTGCAGAGAGATGAGCTTACACTGAGAGTTTCGGTGACTGTGCTGGAGGACGGTGTTTGCGTTGGATTTTCCTGCTGTTTCCTGAATCCTGTGGACAGAGGGACTGGTAAAGGAGCGGAAGACATCTTGCCAACTGGGACTAAGGACCGGTAAAATTCAAAGAAGGTTCAAGATTTTCCTTTTGGAGTAAGGTAGCACAAATTCCACGTTCCAGCAATACATCAGGCCTGCAACGGGGTTTTTTCTTTTGGGACTATATTTCAGTTTATTGCCGGCTTAGGTGAACATTGAAGTGTGGGCCCACATTAATTAACATAGGTTGGGTGAAACCAAAAGATTGAAACTTTTGTAAATGTTGTGAATTTATTGTGTTTAATATATGTTCAGAAGTTCAAATGTCATACGTGTGTGTTTGAGTTCTTGTAGAATAGTATTTGGAATTCATTATTTTCTTTGCTCAGAGTTTTATGAAAATGATAGAAAAGTACTGGCATATGTTTATTCTAATGTGAGTGAAACTCAACATAGGTTTAACATACTAGAGTATACTAGTTATTATTGTTAAGTTAATGGGTTTGTTGAACTCAGGAGCCCTTACCTACTTTAGAGCGGTATAACTGGGCTACATTTAGAGCACTTTTGAATGAAAATGTCCCTTCAAAAAGAAATTGACGCCTACTCCGTACTCCTTAACAAGCTTCTCAGGGTCTTCATTGACATACAAAGCTAGTGCTTGGAGGATGCAAGATCTCCTAGTTGCAGTGGAGTTTTTCTGCAAAAAACAACAGGACATTTACTCCATAAACAAGTCACTAACATCCGTAACATTGAGAAATCTCTAAAAGTGGTCCCTGACACAAATATCAACTGTGAGCCCGATAGTTTTAATGCAGCAGTCACTCTTACATTCATAACTCGTTGACTCGCAAAGTGCTCTCTCTAACCACTGATCAGCCAAACATTGAGACTTTAGTTGTGCATGTTGGAGCCAACGATCTGGCAAAGCAAAAATCTGAGATTCTGAAAAACGACTTTATTATTCTTCTGGACACTATGGGAAAAATAAAAATGAAGTTATTTCTAAGTGGTCCAATTCCATCACCTCAATGGGGAGACGAAAAACACTCCAGGCTGGACATGATAAACAAATGGCTGATTAAAACCTGCTATGCCAGCTCAGTGACCTTCATCGGTAACCTCGGGATCTATTGGCAGTGCTTTCACCTCTTTGGAAGAAGTGGACGCAATCTTAACAAACATGGGATAAAGCTCCTCACTGCAAACATTTTCTACTTTGTCAACAAGAACAACACAGAAGAACAGGCTCAAGGATGTATGACTAGGAAGGAACCCTCCGCTTATCAGAAGCAAAGTGTCCCAAAACAAACTGATAAAACATCGACTGGGGACAGAATGACTAGTTCCCCTCCTCCTTCCCCCCTCCCTCATCTTTCCCCCTTCCCTCCTCCTTCCCCCCTCTCTCTCTGCTCCTACACTCACTCACAAGAAATGTCTTCCGGACCAGAGTTTCTCAAATTTACGGATGGAATGAATCAACAGGTTCGCCTCAGCACGACTCTCCTTCGTGGTAACATAGCAGACCTCACTTCATCTAAGCCACCTGCCTCTGACTTCCCTGAGGATCCAGCACTCTGCGTTTCTGAGGTCTAAGACCGGGGTCCAGATATTATCTTTACACCCGTCTTCCTCCAGAATATGTCTGGCCCCCCGGCACCGCATAGCAGGACATTACCTGTCCGGATCACTACAAGAAAAGTTACAAAAAACAGAAATACAAAAAACAGCTGTATTAATTCAAACCTCAGACTGATCCCCTG
>NC_051432.1:5010449-5016447 GCF_001649575.2 Kryptolebias marmoratus
GCTGTTTTTATTTTGTTTTTTAATTATGTAAAGCACCTTGAAATGCCTTGCTGCTGAAATGTGCTATACAAATAAAATTTGATTGATTGATTGATTTAACTACAGGTGCCAGGGATATGGGTAAGAGGCCATCAAACCTTGTCAATGGCAGCCATAATGTTTTTTTTTATTTTTAGTCCTACTGCTCCTCCTTTCTTGCAGAGAACTTTGGCCAACCTGTCTGAGTAGTGGTCCAGCTGTGCCATAAACTTGGGGATAAGCGGGATGGTGGTAATCCGCGTGAACTCTGCACTTATCTAGGTAAATATTTCAAAAAGACAAAAACAAAGTGCAGAATAAGGTTCATGCAACTTAAGTCTTCCACAAGTAATATCACAAGATTACTATATCATAAATTCCAAAACATATTTCATCTGTTTCATATCGC
The DNA here is from genome assembly GCF_001649575.2 of Kryptolebias marmoratus. NCBI lineage: Eukaryota > Metazoa > Chordata > Actinopteri > Cyprinodontiformes > Rivulidae > Kryptolebias > Kryptolebias marmoratus. The sequence continues at coordinate 5,010,877 of NC_051432.1, forward strand.
TAGATATATTTCACAGCCCTAAATGCAGTGCAAACTTTTAGTGACTTTAAGTTAAGTTACTTAAATGCATGGGTATCGGTGTCTGCTGCCGAAATTAGCATGCGTTAACCTGTAGTGTTTTAGTAGATGGACTCTTGTCAATGCACTCGTACCACAGATTTTACAAGAACACATACATATCTGTTGATAAAAGAAAGTGAGATTAGCTTGTAAACATTGAAGGCGGTCATATGTAAAATATCCATCAGCTAACTCATTAATCGCGCTAACAGAGCTAGTGGCGTCAATTCGTATTCGTAGTGTTTCGGATACTGCTATCGGAATTGTAACAACTTTACAAAACTACACAAATACATACATAGTAACGTGAATTTAATCATCCATTGCTTCAACAAGTTGACTTTTTGTTTGAAAACGTCCGGAAGAAAAGTTAGCAAAACAGAGCAAGAGTAATCGGATTAGCATAGTTCCCCCAGAATTTACCTCAGCCTCTGCCACAACATAACATATACAAAATACCTGAAAATGTTTGTTCTAAGAAGTATTGATAATGAAGAGATATTTACTTACCTTTACTCAAAGGATGGCTGCAGATTTTGCAGACGCATGTATCGCCATGTGCATTCCATTGAAAGGGATAATCACGTGATTGCGAACGAGAACCGTGTTCCGAAAGGGACAAACTACTCTATTAATTAAGCGCTTTCCATTTTATGTAATTTTTACTTAACAGAGTTGAGTTGGGAAAACTTGCCACAACCAAGTAAACCTAACATAGCACAGTTTTACTTTCAAACAATTCAACTAACCTAAGTTGATGCAAATAACACATTTTTTGAGTAATTAAGACAATACTATATTTTAGAGCCAACAGTGGTGACATTTCTTTTTTTTGAGTGGAGAAGAAGACTGTCCTTCAGATTTTTTAATTTTTACTGATTGAGAAACACTGAGTAGTTATATAAAGGTGAAGGTAAAATTTAGAATGTGATATTATAATAGCATTATAAGCATTATAATAATTGTAAATGTTACACTGGTATTGACTACAGTTTTGGTGTTGAGTTTGTGTAGATAAGGGATGATTTCATATCAGCCACTTCAACAGTTCATACCCTGTGAGTACCAGGTAAGTACCCGGTACATACCAACGACTGTACAAAATACATAGATCTTGGACCAGAACATGGAGGTTGAAGTCAGAACCAGCTTCTTTCAATTTTAAGTCCCGCCCCTTTCACTGTATGCATTTGTTAAAAAATAAAAACACACACATTTGTTTCAGGTGTTCACTCTTGTTGATTCACGTGGTTCTTGCCTGTTGCTAACTGTTCAAATATTGATTTTTCTAATACATTTAGCTGCAACTAGTTATTTCATGTTTAAAAGAAAGGTCATGTGACACCATGTTTATGAGCAGGGAAGTAGGCAGGACTTAAAGTCACTAACCGCGAGTGAGCAGACCGTTTGCAAAAATGCAACATGACAGCTTCCTTCAAACGGTTCTAGCTGGCTTCAGTTCCCAACAATAAGAGAAAGCAGGGGCACTTGGTCTATTAGTTTAGAAGGACTGTGGTACATACCCTATAAGTGCCAGGTACATACTACTTAGGTACCAGATATGTACCTGGTAGGTACCAGGTACATACCCCAAAGTGCCAGGTATGTACTGTGTATTGCTACCAAAACATAAAAAGAAAATTACAAAATGTTTGTAGAATTGAGTTTACAAAAATACTTTAAGGTCAATTTTAAGGTTATACTTAATAATGGTTTGACCAAGGTGTTAAAAATGAAAAAAAAAAAGAATGAAAACTCTGATTATACATTTACTTTATTTTGTATTGGACAAAAATAGAAAATACCTGGTACAGCATGTTATATTAATGTTCCTCTCAAATTACATGAATATGATAATTAAAAATAAAATGTGATATGAAAATTTAAATATTTCTGGGCTGGGTTAGAACCCCAATGCTTACAGATAACCACATCACTGCTCTGCTTCCTTAAATTCTGGAAAAATAACACTTTGACATTTACTGTGAACACAATGTAGATAAACAAACAATAATAAATGAAAATGCAACCATTAATTTTCAAAATGGAGATCATCAAAGAGCACCAGTGAAATGCATATAATTGTTGTTGATCTTATGATTTTATGGCATAAAGGAGACATTTTCACATTTTAGTGGTGGATGTTATAAAAATATATATATATATTTAAAACATATAAAAAATATATAAATTATATAATGAAATAATATAATAAAAAATATAATAATAAAATAAAATGAACATTTTTAAATGCAAGCAATATTTTCTTTCAGGGTGCATTGTTTCGCCCAGGCTTTCATTTTTTTTTCTAAGCTGCTTTATCTGAGTTATTAAAGACAATACAAAGTTTTTACCCCATCTTTGTCTGCGTCCTTTCCTCATCCTGCTACCTCCTTCTTGTCTGCGTCCTTTCCTATTCCTGCTACCTCCTTCTTGTCTGCGTCCTTTCCTATTCCTGCTACCTCCTTGACTGTGTCCTTTCCTCATACTGCAACATTTTCCATGTCTATCTCTTTTTCTCGTCTTTCCAACTCCTCTTTGTCCACATCCTTTACTCATTCTGCTACCTCTTCCTTGTCTACCTCCATTTCTTATCTTTTTAGCTCTTACTCGTCTGCATTCTTTCCTCATTCTGTCAGCTCTTCTACCTTTACCTCCTGTTTGCTGACTTTTTGGATTTCTTTGGTCTTCTAAAGTACCATTTTCTTTAGTGCCTTCATTGATACTTTCAGAGCTTTTCTCTGCAGCTACATCTGTACCTTTATTATTACCTTCACCACCACCCACAGCTGATTCAGGTGAAGGTAATTCTGCACCTGTATCTTGCTCTTCTTTTGATTTGGCATTGTCTGTAACACACGAGGGTGTAACATCACCACGTGAGTTGCAGCTTGTGCACTGAAAAGAACCTCCAGGTTCNACTGGATCATGCTGAAGAGCTTCCATAAGACATTTTGGGTCTTGGTTCTGTGGGATGTTCACAACCCAACTAGAGGTGTCACCCAGTTCATATCTGTAAAAGAGAAACAATAAATTAATTAAGTGTTTACTTCTTGTGAAAATATACTCTCACTCATGTCTTGTACCCACTTCATTCTGTTCAAAGTTATGGGGAACTGGTGCCCAGTCCAACAAAAAATGGGAGAAATGTAGGAATTAAAAAAGTCCCTAGTCCATTACAGGTCCATCACAAAGACATATAGGACAAACGACCATGCACACACATATTCACACATAATTTAAAAATATTCAATAAACTTTGCATTTAGACTGAACTGTAGTTGGAAACTAAAGATTTGAACCTGACACCTTGTTAGTAAAGATTGTCAGTCATCCAGGACTTACCAAATCCTAGAGTTTTAACAAGACAACTGGGCTTCTTCTGTTTTTTGCTGAAGATCTTTTGCTTTTCATTTGAGGATCTTTCTCAGTTCAAACTCTGCACCTTTCAGTTGGAACTGAGAAAACTACATGAATGAGACATAAAAAACATCTTCAAGTTTTTACTTGAAGTAAAGAAATCTGGTTGCCTCTCACAATCAAGGAAAAGGCAAAAGCTTGTTTTTCCTAGTGAGACAGATTCAGTATTAAATCCGACTGCACTGAAGGCAAAGCAACGTGGTCTTGTAATCCTGAGGTTGCAGGCTCAAGCCCAAGTTGTGGCAGGAAGGGTATCTCGCGTATAACAATTGTCAAATCTTTTGTGTGAGTTTACTCGCTGTGGCAACCCCTGAAGAAGGGAACAGTCGAAAGAAGTTACCTTTTTAGACTTGGACATTTCCCTTAGATGTCAGGGAAGAGCTCCCTACCAGTGTCAAAAACAGCTTTAGTGTTTTGCAGATGAGTTTGAATCAAGTTGAAGACGCCTACACTGTCTCAAAAGTCTAGAAACAAACTGGAGACAATATCAAGACTCCCACATGACTACCGTTCACCAACTTCTTGCAGCCAAATGAGATTGGGCCTTTAACTAAATGTCAACTCAGTACAGACCACTCTTGGTCTGAAAGGCCACTAAGAGTTCAGGACAGGAGTCAAATATTTCTAAATAAACATATTAGAAACACTTTTTCACATTTTGTTGTCACTTCTAGCTGACAGGTTTTGTGAAAGTCAGATGGTTTCTTTCACTTTCCTTCACTCATTTATGCAATTAGCTCTAAAAAATTACATTCTTGAAACATATCTTGTATAATTTATGTTAAACTGGGAAAATAAAAGAGCACTGTATACTGATATATGAGCGACGTCTTCCTCCTTGAGGCTGCTCTGCTCTAACCTGTCATTTTAACTTTGTATCCTACAGTTGTACAAGACGAACAGAAAATCACAAAAAAAGACGCAAATTTCCCTTTAACAATATATAGTCTTAGAAAAAGCAAGACTTTTTGAGAACTTACTCATCCTTGATGGTTTGTACAATACTTGTGAGCCAGTTCTGGTCCACAGCAGCCAAAGTGTTTTGAGCAGACAGGAAGAAGACCAAGACCACAGCCATCCAGCACGGGCCAGCCATCTGTACAGATCAGGTTTACAAACACAGTGCATTGTCAGAAATCAGATGCAGTAATCTACTTTGACAGTAATAGAAATCTAAAATAGTAAAAGACATTACACATTTTACAGATAGTTTTACCTTCCTGCCTGTAGCTGAAGTTGCTGGTTGCCCTTGTGAAAATCTCACAAAATAGCTATCAAACAACAATATGATGCAAACCCACTGTTGATCTGAAATGACTAGTTCACACATCGGTCAGTAAACAGATAAACAGAAGGATGGTATTTTTATTCAGTAATTCGAAACAAGTGGTCATATTTAGCCAGGATGTTTTTCTTTCTACCCAAAGACTCACATGAAAGCTAGGTATTTGTAAATTTTAATGAAAAGTTTTTACATTTATACAGACTTTACTCCAAGTAAATAAATGCTTTTCACTTTTATGTTAGAATGACAAATGGTAGTTAAATAGAGCAATCTTATTTTAATAATGCAAAAAGGCAGAATGTCCTTCTTAGAGTGTTTTCTTTGTACAAACCTCTAAAAGTGCAAAATTAATTAAATAAAATGCAACAGATGTACATTATGGAAATGAGGTTCTGTTAAATGCTAAAAATTTAACAAATGACTAAGACTCAATGATTAATAATCAATAATTATTTGGGTTTCTGAATTATTTGTTTTTATTTACAAAGTATTTCTAAACATTTCCAAAGTTTGACATTTAAACACAAATGAAAACCAACCAAAATGCTTTGCTGTTTATCCCAACATTTGCTGGAATATAAAAACAGCAGAGCTCAAGCAACATAAATTAATTTTTTATAAAAATACACAATAAAATTACATCGTGTTATATCCATATGTGAAGGTCAAACCTTTTTTTTCTTGTTATTGTAAACATTTGAAACATACTTGCATTGTTGTGTTTTCTTCAAAATCCAAGTTGCCCTTCTTCAAAGTGTCTGTTTTATCAGCAGAACAGGACAAAGATGGAGCTGAACAGCTGTTCA
>NC_051432.1:5016547-5024249 GCF_001649575.2 Kryptolebias marmoratus
TTATATCCATATGTGAAGGTCAAACCTTTTTTTTCTTGTTATTGTAAACATTTGAAACATACTTGCATTGTTGTGTTTTCTTCAAAATCCAAGTTGCCCTTCTTCAAAGTGTCTGTTTTATCAGCAGAACAGGACAAAGATGGAGCTGAACAGCTGTTCACTTCTTCTGCTTTCACCCAGACCGTTCTTCAGGTCAGACAACTTCAAACTGCCTTCAGCCTTATTCTGCTTTTTAAAGCTTTTATTTCTGCCTCTTATGAAGGAGGGGTGGGGGTGGTACAGTGACACAGTGGTTAGAACTGTCACCACCCAGCAAGAATGTTGCAGGATCTCTTCCTGACCTGGGGCCTTTCTGGGCGAAGTCTCCATGTTCTCCCTGTGCTCACGTGGGTTTACTCCACGTACTCTGGTTTCCTCCCACAGATCAAAAAAACATGCATGTTGGGTTAATTGATAACTCTAAACTTGTTCCTAAATGTGAGTGAAAGTGAATTGTTGTTTGTCTCTATGTGTCCCTGTGATGAACTTGCGACCCGTCCAGGGTGTCCCCCGCCTCTCACACAGTGACTGCTGGAGATAGGCACCAGCTCCCCGTTGTCACGTGTGGTGGAGAAAGAGGCAAACCCAGAGTGCAGACTCATCCCAAGAACTTGGAGGAAAACTAATTTATTGAGAATAAAAGAACAAAACAAAAGGCTGATGAGGCAGCAAAACTAGACTAAATACAAAAACATGAACAATATCCAAATATGAGCAAAACACAAGTCAACACATGAAGCAAACGAGACAGCGCATGAAGCAACAATGAACCAGCAATGAGTGGAGGAAATGCCCAGGTTTTAAACCAGGGTAATTAAGGGAAGTGGGCACAGGTGAGTGATTACAATTAGGATCAGGTGAAGATTGGAGTGGCAGGAAAACAAGAGACTGACTGAGGAGAAGTGAATGATGACACAAAACAAAGAGAACTAAACATAAAAGCAACTAAATAACAAAATACAAGACACAAATAAACCCAAACTTTAACATGAAGAATATCAATAACCCCCAAATCCTGACACCCGAGACCCTGAAAGGAGAAGCGGGTAAAATAATGAATAGGCTAGATGGATGAAGGAGGGACAGTATCTTCATGGTGATTTCAAGTACACCTTGTGAATTCAATACTTCATATTAAAAAAAAATACTACAGAAGCACTATAGAAGGTTGAAGCTTAAAAGTCCCACTCAGTTTTGCATTAACAAATTTAAAAAATGCTTTAAAATAATTATTTCCCACTGTTTTAATAAATTTCACCATAGTCTTGTTCAACAGGTCTCAAAGGACACATGTTTTCATCTTGAGGATTTTCTACTGCAGCTGTATTGAAAAAATAAAATTTTAATTAACAAGAAGACCAGTCTTCAGTACCACAGACAGAAGCAGCTAAAGAGGTCAAACTCAATAAAATGGAAAACTACTGTAGATGTTCTCTGTATTCAGGAAACGAGGAACCTGAATGTAATTTGAAATTGTTTTGAATGCCATATCTCAAATTATAAATATTTGCAAAATCAGTCAATACTTTTATTACTGAGGGCTCAGTGTGCGGAGCTGAAAAGATTCAATGGAAACAAATGAAAAATGTAACAGTTTTATATTGAAGGGGTCTCAGGTTGAGTGGAGATTGCAGCGAACCCAATGTGCAGACTCATCTTGGATTCCAGGAAATAAAATAATTTATTTTAAAATAAAAAGAAACGAAAACAAAAGGCTGACGAGGCAGCAAAACAAAACAATAACAAAAATCGTAGGGAACACGATGGGCAAGACATAAGGGGAATCAGGCAGTGCGTGAAACGAGAATGGACCAGAGAGTAAGTGGAGAAGGGCCCAGTCCCAATACTCGCACTCCCAGAAGTGAATGATGACAGGAGTACAAAAAACACAAGGAGCAAAAACTGAACTAAACCTAAACTGAAACATGAATCAGAAACAAAAGAACAACCCCAAATCCTGACAAGGGGAAGAGAAGTCAGGTGAGTAATGATCTGCAGGAAGGAGAAATGCTAACAGGGTCCAGGTAAGATTGTGAATTAGATCTGGCATCAAAAACAGTAACAATATAATTGTTCTTATTAATGTTATTTTTTACAGGTTCTAAGAGGAGGTAGCCAGAATTCCTGAATTTCCAGAGTTCCAAGAGAGTTCCACAGCGTTTTCAGAGGACAAGTAGAGAGAGCGGACAGGTAGATGAGAAGCAGGCTGAGTTGACGTCTCCTTGTATTGTCTCAGGAGGAATGTTAGGTGGAGGCAAACACTGAATAGTGTTGTGACATAGAACTTCAGCGAGGAGTTTCCTGGAGCACACAGAGAGTTCTGTGAGGGAACACAAGTAAATACAAAAAGTTAAATTTCTTGCAACTATTTCTCTGGCAGTTGTAGTGTTATGATCACTGTGTGACGATTAACAGTCCAGCAAGATTGTTGATTCAGCTCAGCTTTAATTATGGTGCTTGGTAATCAACTGTTCATTGATGACAGCTGCACCGGGTTCTGGCAGATCCAGAACCACTCCAGAAACACCCTCTCAAACACATCCTGCAGTTAAATGATTAGTGGACAAAGAACAGGAAAAAAAGAATCGTGACAAATATGATGCATTTACCAATTCACAACCAAAGTTATCTATGAAGGTTTCACAGAGAGGGTAAATTATTTCTATCAATTGATCTTGCTATCAGGACGTGCTTATTTTGGCATCCCATTCATCAGTCTTTATAGAGTGACAGGAAGGTCCCAGTTAAATACCAGATTCAGGAGTAGATTACTTACAGTTCTTATTCACAAACCAGGACCGCTCAACATAAATTGGAGATAAAAGTTCTGCTTCCCTTGTATTTTTTGAGGGGAAAATGCAGTAAGTGTTAGTGCTCCTCTTAATTTTTTTGTTATTATTGAACTAATGCTTGAATTCATTGTTGATGTTGTGAACTCTTATGTTGATGTCCTGGAGTTGCCTAGCTGCTCTTTGCATTGTTGGAGCAAATTCCTCATTTATTTTATTCCAAAAATTACAATTCAAATCAAATCAAATTTAAATTTATTTATATAGAACAGTTAAAAACAACTGCTGTTGACTAAAGTGCTCCACATAAAATATTGCAGAAAACAACAAATCACAAAAAACATAAAAACAAACAAAATAAAAACTTAAAACAAAAATTATTTAAAAAATTGTATAAGACATAAAATAAATTATAAAAACATTACAGTTTTAAAATGATGCAAAATGTCAACTTTCATGTAGTATTAAAAGACAATGAGTACAAATGTGTTTTATGATGAGACTTAAAAACAGCAAGAGTTGAAGCCTGTCTAATATGTACGAGCAGCTGATTCCACAGTTTAGGACTGAGGAGGCCCAATTACCTCTGGTAAGGGACCATTTCACTGGGAAAAAGGTGGAATGCTCCCTCCAGAAATTCATCCATAAATTCTTCAAAACATTGCAGAAACAAGACACCAAAAAACAAAACACACAAATAAAAAATAAGTAAATAAACGGGAAAGCTAACATTTAAAATATTTATCATGGATGAGCCAAACTGGACTTCTTTCTCCAATTCATGTAAAGCAGTTCTGGTTTGTGCAAAAGAACTGCAAATTGTATCTAAGCTGCTTTTTACCGTTCCATATAAGCTTGGAAGTGATTTTCTACTTTAATCATATTTTGTAGGTGTTTTATTATCTTGTCTTTTTTCATTTTTAAATATGGCACTAAGATAAAAAAACACAATACACTAGTCATTAAACTTTAACGTATTCAAGGTATCTTCTGTATCAGCCGACCGTCATGCATTGACTGTTTGATGCTCCGGCAGCTACTATGACTCCACACGTGATGCCACCCCTTATGTGCTCTGGTGCCTGTATTTGTAAATTCAGTATTTAATATCCACCTCTGGTCTTCATGAGTACCACATTACATCCAAATTGGACCACTCCTTCTGATTTCCTCTAAATATTAGGGATCCGTCTCAGCTACTACCACACCAAATTTTAGCTCAATATGTGTAAAATTCAGTGAGTTATAGAAATGTAGGGTTTTTTAAGGTTGATTAGTTGTGGTGGCCATCTTGAATTGGGGGGACTCCAAATGTTAATCAGTTGTAGATGTACAACCAATGATTATTTTAAGAGTTTCATTAAAATATGTCCAGTGGTGAGATATTTTGCTAACAAACAGACAAACAAATGCACACACAAACCATCACAAGCAACTACATGATCGCCCATCTTTCATGACAGCAGGTGATGTTTAGTTTGATTTCTAGAGAGCATTTCAATTCCCTCCCCCTGGTGTTTCATGACCCACAATGGGGTCCCAACCACAACTACAACTTCTACTACACCTGGGACTACTGCCTCTTTCCTGTTCTGCTCTGTCTTCCTTTATGTCTGTTTTCTTGGCCTTCACCTGCTCTTCCAGCTGCTATTTGTTTTCTGTGTATGTGCTCAGTTTTCATGTGCATGACAAGGTTTTCACATCTGGGACTTTTTAAGTTAGGTAAACATATTTGTTAAGTAAATTACTTGGGGAACTTGTGGTTTGCTTGCTATAAATGTGTGAAATAAAACCAAATGTGCCATTTCATGCTAACTTGCAGATTAAAACAGAGATACAGATTTAAAGAAGAGACAGATGGCTAGTTGACTCTGATCAGCACTTCTGTTGTGAGAAAACTTAAGAGGAAGTGGAGGAGGCTGGGTTTTTAATTGCACAAACACACGATAATACTCCAAAAGACACAAATAAATCTTGGTTAGTTTCATAAGAAGATGATGTAGCAATTTACCACATTATGGATGCTGCTGTCCTCCCTGCTGCTCAGGCACTTCTGTTTCTTTGAAGTTCCTCCTTTGGCTTTTACACCTCTCCACCCAAACCCACATTAAAACAATGTCAACTTGCCCACGGCCCAAATTAAATAAACCAAAAATCAGCTCTAGAACAAACAAAAAAAAATTAAATCATTAAATGTGGATTACGGAACATAAGATCTCTCTCCTCTGAGTCTCTGTTAAGTCTTTGTCTTTATTTTGTCCTACAGAAACCTGGTTACAACAGGAGGACTTTGCTAGTATAAATGAATTCATTCCTGCTAATTATCTAAATGTTCATCTTCTCAGAACAACAGGTTGAGGTGGAGGAGCAGCTGCTATTTTTCAGTCAGGATTATTGATTAATACTAAACCAATAATTAGTTATACTTCTTTTGAGTCTTTGACCCTCAATCATTCTCATCAAAATGGAAATCAGAAAAAACACTTTTAGTTGTTGTTATATATCATCCACCAGACCCTCATTCCTAATTTTTGTCTGAATTCTCAGAATTTATGTCTGACTTACAGTATTACTGAATGCAGATAAAGTCATAAAAGTGGGGAATTTCAATGTTCATGTGGATGTTGAAAGTGACAGCTTAAACATAGCCTTTAATAATTCAATAGAGTTATTTAGTTGCCTTAATAGAGTCCATTTACCTGAAATGTCCAGAAATCTACTCATTCTCTTCATCAGACTCTTGATCTGGTTCTGACATAATGGCATAGAGAGTAAAGATTAAATAATATATCCTCACAATCCTTTTCTGTCTGACCATTTTTAATAACCCGTGAGTTTACATTGACTGACTACACAGCCACTGAAAGGAAATTTCATTATAGTAGATGTTTATCAGAGAACGCTGGAACCAAATGTAAAGAATCTCTTCCAATATAATTTTCCTCTGTCTTGCAGAGTAATGCAACAGTGAGCAGCAACTTAGATGATTTTGTTGATAATATTACAACTTCAATGCAAACATCTCTTGATGAAATCAGAGGAAGTTGGTTCCTTGGTTTAATTCAGAGTTACATACTTTAAAACAGGAATCTAGAAAGTTGAAAAGAAAATGGTGATCCACTAACATGGAAGTATTTTATTTAACCTGGAGAGATAGCCTGCTAACGTACAAGAAAGCACTTTGTGAAGCTAGAACTGTATATTATTCATCTTTAATAGAAGAGAATAGAACAACCCCAGGTTTCTGTTTAGTACTGTAGCTAGACTAATGAAGAGTCCTATCTCTGTTGAGCCATGTATCCCTAAAACTCTAAGCAGCGATGACTTCATGAGATTCTTTTTAAATAAAATTATTTCAATTAGAGAGAAAATTCACATCATCCTTCCTACTGTTGCCTCTGATTCTTTGTCAGATGAGGCATCTTTAGAAGTGTCACTGTTTTTGTCCTGTTGAGCTTCATCCAGACCATCGACATGTCTTCTAGATCCCATCCCAACCAGACTGTTTAAAGAGGTGTTTCCCTTAATTAATACTCCCCTTTTAGATCTGCTCAATTTGTCTCTGATGAATGGTTATGTACCACAGAGCTTTATGGCTGCTGTAATTAAACCTTTACTTAAGAAACCCGATCTTTATTTAGGAGTTCTGGACAATCATTGACCTATATCTAATCTCCCATTCATCTCAAAAAGTCTTAAGAAAATAGTTGCAAATCATTTGTGTGAGTATCTGGACAGAAATAATCTGTTTGAGGAGTTTCAGGGTTTAGAGCTCATCATGACACAGAAACAGCACTGGTGAAAGTTACTAATGATATTCTCCTGTCCTCAGACAGTGGACTTGTGTCTTGTTAGATCTCAGTGCTGCATCTGATACAGCTGATCCAAATATTCTGTCACAGAGGCTTGAAAGTTTGTAATAATAATAAATCTTCTTCATACAACAATGTTTGTCATGGAGTTCCTCAGAGTTCAGTTCTTGGACTAATACTCTTTATATATGTTTCCATTAGGGAATATTATTAACAGCATGGGATATTTTTTTATTATGCTGATGATATACAGTTATATTTATCTGTAAAACTTGATGAATCCAATCAGTTACTTAGACCACACACGTCTTAAAGACCTAAAAACCTGGATGACATAATTTTCTGCTTTTAATCTCACATCAAAGGTAGTTGTTTTTGGACATGAGCATCTTAGGAACAAACATTGCAGCCTTTTACTTCCTCTGGATGGCATTATTTTGGCCTCCAGTTCTAATGTAAAAAACCTTGGTGTTATTTTTGATCAGGATACATCTTTTAACCCCCACATTAAAAATGTTACCAGGTATGCTTTCCTACACCTACATAATATCACTAAAATTAGAAACATCTTGTCTCAAAATTATGCAGAAAAACTGGTCCATGCATTTATCACATCTAGACGGGACTATTACAATTCTTTATTATCTGGGTGTCCAAAAAGCTCTTTAAAAAGTCTTCAGTTGATCCAAAATGCTGCTGCTAGAGTCCTGATGAAAGTTAAAAAAAGAGATCATATTTATCCAGGTTTAGCTTCTCTACATTGGCTCCCTGTAAAATTCAGAGTAGAATTTAAAATCTTACTTCTAACATACAAAGCTCTCAATAACTAAGCTCCATCTTATATTAAAGATCTTATTGTTCCATATTTTCCAAACATAGTGTAACCCTGTTAAGTTTGCCCCCCTTTATTGCTGTAATGTATGTTGTGCTTGAATAAGTTTATGAGTGTGCAATGCATATTTTTGCCACTAGATGACAGTCTACTAAACCACACTAGTAGTGAACGATCATTGTGTGAATGCTTTAAGCATTCACACCATTGTTTTCCTGTTTCTCTTTATT
>NC_051432.1:5024349-5032097 GCF_001649575.2 Kryptolebias marmoratus
CTTATGCAAATCTTCTACAAATCAGCTTCTGTTCCACTTTTTGCACCTTCATTAAACTTCAGCTGTTCAGCATATCTTCAGCCGCTTTCAGCAAAATCATTCAGCAAAAANAAGCATTCACACTGCATTTTCGCAGAAAATGCAACTTCTCTAGTTCTTTTTGTATTATTTGTCGTTCTTCTGCTAAACCAGCATAGAGGAAAGCAGCATATATTGATTTTAGAGCAAAAAACGATTCAGAAAACTGCTTAAACCAGAAATATCCTCAAGAATGTTATTGAACTGCGTTGGAACTTGAGCCTGAATCTTTGAGAAATGAGGTTGTCTTCATGAGTTGTAGCCGGTATGCGAAGTCACTGAAAGAAAACGGTGTAAAAAGGGTATAAAATTATATCTAAGCCTTGTTGTTGCTATTAACCAGTCAGGATGACTTTAAAAGTAATTGTGGTAGCTATTCCCAGTGTACATTTGTATTTTTTACTCTTTTGTCCTATGGAAGATCTCCATTGACCATGAGTTACTGGCTTAGTACAGACCACGTCTACTTTATATGAAGCATTATTATGCGCTTTGTGGGTTATTAGCCTCATTTCATGTTATTTATTATACCCGCTTCTCCATTCCGGGTCGCAGGGAGCTGGTGCCTATCCCCAGCAGTCATAACTTTTAATATATAAACCAAAAATACTTACTAGTTTTGTAAGATAATTGCCAACAAACATTGACATTATCAAAAGGTGCTTTATTTGAGAACTTTGATAGCTTATAAACTGACATTCATGAGCATTTCTGGATCGTCCCTTGTCTGCAGCTCTCCTCACGTTTTGCAGATACAAAGTGTTTGTCGATGCGTTTATGTTCGATGATTACACTGCAGGACATGCAAAACAGCTTCCCCCCACTCTCCTGCAGCTGGGTAGGAAACTGTTTTGCGACCGCAGTGAAGTTAGTTTTAAGTTGGATGTTGGATATTCGCACTTTGCGAAGTTAATGGCGTCTAGCTCACGGCTGACCCAAAACAGGAACGCTAATGTCGGCCAGCCATTCTCTGCCGGCCCCTTCTCTCACGTGCGGTAGTTCACTCAGGGACGCTAACTCCGCGGAGTGCGAGTATCCAATATCCAACTTAAACTAACTTCACTGCGGTGTTTTTTGTGGTCCTTTGCTGAAATCTTTGTGGGCAAATGTTAAGCATTAGCGCACATTCTCGCTTCAGTCGCTGCTCCTGCACGCTCCCGACATTCTGATGTTAACAGGATGTGACATCACATCTCTTCTTCATGGCAAATCACTTCAGAAACAATAAATATTGGGTTAAAGTTGCGGGAAAGTTGTGGTGTTTTGGGCAAAGTTGCAAAAAGTTGCGATTTTGCAGGGTTTGCTTGATTTTGCGTTAATAGTTGCGATCGCAACATCGCGAAATCCTGGAGGGTCTGATTAAGGAAACAAGGACATTTAGTTGTAAATTATAATTATTAATTCTCTGCACATTTTCTGTAGAGAGTGTGGAGTTGAGCTTTTAAAGCTGAGAAGTGATGTAGACTGTTTTTTTTTTGAAGATTTTCTTTTGGATCCCGATTCCTGGAGTCCATTCCTTCATCCGATTGCCTTTGGTTGCCTGGTGCTTGGTGCTCCCAATGAAGTTGGGACTTTTGTGTATAGCATAAATGAAAAACAGAATATGATGATTTGCAAATCCTTTTCAACATTTATTCAATTGAATACACTACAATGACAAGATATTTAATGTTCAAACAGATAAACGTAATTTTTTTTTTGCTTTTTTTTTTAAAAATATTTCCTCATTTTGCATTTGATACCATAGAGCCTTAGAGATGGTGTGATAGTATGAGGAGCTCTGTCATCTGGAGGAAGCTCAGATTAGAGCCTCTGCTCCTCCATATTGAAAGGAGTCAGCTGAGCTGGTCAGAGGATCTGATAAGGATGCCTTCCAGATGCCTCGCTTTGTTTTCTGGACACGTTCCACTGGGAGGAGACCCTGAGGCAGATCCTGAGTTGCCAACTTAGCACTTTTGTTGCTATATACGGGTGTAGATTCTCAGTCATCCAGGCCATGGTAAATTCAAAAAAGGTTGAAAAACAAAAACAACTGGACTTCTATTTTGTAGTTGAAGATGTTTCACTTCTCATCTAAGGAGCTTTCTCAATTCAGAAACAGAGAGTGTGGAGTTGAGCTTTTAAAGCTGAGATATGATGTAAGCTGTATAGCTTGCAAATTGTTCTTGCTCTCCTAACAATGGAGGCTCGTTAGGGTCCTTGTTTGTCTGACTCACTGATGGGCCACTCTTGTCACATGAGTGCAGGTGTTGATTGGAGTGAAACTGACTGGGGATCAGGCCTAAAGCTCCATTATATGTTTTTGAAAGCTGGAATCTGAGACCTCCTCCTCTATGCCATCTATGTCAAAAAAGAGAAACAAACATTAAACAGAGTATAAGAACATAGACAGAAGTATTCAAGCCAAGCTTTATTCACAAACACACCATCAGAAGTACATAGTTTTGATAATAGTAGTTAGAAAAACAGACTTTGAGTGAATATAGTGAAAACACAAACACAACACAATGATATTGAAGTTGAAATGATGGATTCAATAAGAAATACATAAGGAGGAATAGAAAGAAAAGTTTGTTTACATAAAAACTTGAAAATACTTTATCACGTGTGTGACAATAGTTGAGTTAAATGTTGTTTTAGTGAGGTCGCTACATTTAATACTTTGAAATATTATAACATTTTCATTGGCATTCAAACCAAACCAAAACACTGCACATCTATTACCTGAGACAGGTTCAGAGGAGAAAAAAACATAAATTCAAAGAAGTCAAAAAATCCTCCTGCACATTGTCCAACCTTGCAGAAATTTATTTTTGCAATATTTACTGTTGCAAGTTTAGAACAATGTGCAAGAGGGTCTTTTTGCTTCTTTAAAAGCACTGTCAAATGCCCACCTCTTGTATTTTAACCTCTTTTGCTCTTTCTTCTTCTGCACTTCATGTTTCCTCTGCATTCACCTCCTCTGTTTCTGCTCACTCTCTTTTCTTCACTTCTGCCCTCATTTTTTTGCTTTTACCACTTCTAAGACTGCTCACTTTTGCTTTGCCTTCATCTCCTCTGTATCTTTTCAGTTCATTGCCTCTCCCATCTTTAAATTTGTCCCCATCTCTGCGCCTGACCCCTTTTTTCCAGTACAACATTTCTGTCAGGGCTCTAAAGATGATGTTCTCTCTCTCTTGTTTTTGTATCCTCCTCAATGCCATAAGCAGGAGCCAATTATGCTGAAAAAATACTATTCTGTACTATTCTGTCTATTTTTATCAAGTCCACTTTGTGAAGAGGAAAAGGCTTTGTCAGTGTTCAGATTTTTGCTCCTGCCATTCTGTAAGATGGACATCGGCTCAGCTATTGTCATAAAATTTCTGTTGTGATCAGGTGTAGTGAACTACAGAGTTTGACTTTGACCAGGTTGTACGTCATCTGAAATACAGTACTGCGCAACTTGATTATTATGAGCAGAGCAGCTCGTACAGGCCATGTGTTTGTTAGACTTTACACACCAAAATATGTTTTCTAGTTCAAGTTTTTCTCCAATGTTTGCAAGAGCTTATCTGTCCTGTTCCTCAGTTGTGGACTTTTCTAGATTTCGTGTGTATCATTAGTTCTGTTCACGGGTCCTGTGTGTTTATGTCTTTCTCAAGTCTTTTGTTTCTGTGTGATCTATCTTGTGTGTTCAGTTCTCTTTGTGGCCTTTTTCAAAACAATAAATGCTAAATGGCAGCTGATTAAAATACACTTTTTACAAAGAGAGAAGCTGTGGAGAGTCAAGGCCTCAGTGGTACCAGTGGTCATCGGAGCACTCGGTGATGTGACCCCCAAATTGGAGGAGTGGCTCCAACAGATCCCAGGAACAACCTCAGAAATCTCTGTCCAGAAGAGAACAGTCCTAGGAACAGCTTCGATACTGAGCAGAACCCTCAAGTTCCCAGGCCTCTGGTAAAAGACCTGAGCTTGAAGTGAAAGTGGAACAGCCCATGTGGAACAAAGAGGGTGAGCTGGATGTTTATACATACATATATTAAAACAAATCGCTTTTTGTATGTACACTTTTAGAAACCAAACTATATTAAAAAGTGTTTAAACAGAAAAAAATATTTTGGATAACTGAAACAGCTAGGTAAATAAAGACAGTTTTTTCTCTTTTTCAGATTTATGTGAAGAAACTAAACAATTAAATTAAGCCATGAAAAAAATGTTGCAGTGATGAGAAGCATTGCTAATGTTCATGCTGGGACCACTTGGTAATTTTCCACTTTTTCAGAAACGTGATACAATTGCACAAAATGAGAAAATTGTACTTCTCCTTTTTAAATGTTAATTCATCCACTGATCCTGTTATCGCTGCACTGCAGAAAAAAAGAAAAAAATATTTCTTAGGTTTTTATGTTATGTGACTCACAACTTGTAACCTTCTGGTAAATGTCTGATAAGTAGATAATTTCCTTCTGTTTTTGCTGAAACCATCATCAGCATATTTAAGTACAAAGTCAGAATTGCCGACACTACAGTTCTTCCGCAAAATTTCAGCAAAAATTTTACTTTGTTTTTCACTCTTTAATTAAATTTTAATTTATTTGTTCAGGGCAAAATATTTGAAGGAGTCAGTGACCCCTAATAGTAAATTACACTTTTTACAAGACAAAAACATTTTGCCCTCCACAAACTCAGATGTCGACCTGTTTCAAAAAACTTGGGATTATTGCGTCACAGTCCCTGTTACCTAGCAACCCCTAGCCAAGCCCAGCGCCTCACCTAGCAACCCAAGTAGAGCTCCACCCACTTCATTACAAGAAGACTGTCACATTTGTTCTGCTGGTTTTACTGCTGAACAATGTCTGCTGGAAAAGTAAAATGTTTTGTTGTCGGCTGCAATGTAGAGCATGTGTCTATTTTGCCAGTGTCCCGACCTGCTACCAGTTGGGTTTCAGACCGCTGATTGCCCCTGTCCCATATGGGGTGCTGTTTGTAAAGTTACACAGTCAAAAACTAACAACAATATTTTAGTTTATTTAGCCTATTGTAGCCATGTTATTCATACAAAAAATGTCATAATTGCAAACTAAATAGTTAATTTACAAGCTAAATATTTAATTAGCTAACTAAATATTTAGCTCAGACCTAAATATTTAACTTGCTAGCTAATTATTTAGCTTGATCAAACCTAAATGTTTAGGTAATATGCAAATTCCTTGCCAAAAAGCAGAAGTGGAGTATCAAAATAAAAGCCGAACTTCAAAATCTATACCTCTTGCCAACCCACCAAAAAAAACACCAG
Source organism: Kryptolebias marmoratus (assembly GCF_001649575.2). Classification (NCBI taxonomy): domain Eukaryota; kingdom Metazoa; phylum Chordata; class Actinopteri; order Cyprinodontiformes; family Rivulidae; genus Kryptolebias; species Kryptolebias marmoratus. The sequence goes on from NC_051432.1 coordinate 5,029,703, forward strand.
AAGTAGTAGTAGTAAGAGAAGAAGAGTTGCAGCTGGCCAGGAGTTTGACACTCCTATTCTAAATAAACTCCTTCAGTTTACTGACATGAATTGGATAAGTTTTTACCCTTTTGTTTAACTGCATTTAAATTGTTTATTTTATTCTCGTCATTGAGCGAGAGTTGAGGTAAACCCTGGACAGGTCACCAGTCCGTCACAGGGACACTGTCATGAAGGGTGGAGACGGAGGCGAACCCAGAACGCAGATTCATATTACAAAGAAATTAATTTATTAAACTAAAGAATAAACAAAACAAAGGCTGACATGGCAGCAAAACAAAACAATAAACAGAGCAGAACCAGGAAATGACGGCAAGAAAACAAGCAAACAACGACAATGGACCAGCGGAGTATAGACAGAAATGACCGGGTTTTAAAGTACTGAGGATAATCAGGTAAGTGGGGACAGGTGACATGATTACCAGACTTGGACAGGTATAAGTGGGCGTGGCAGGAAGGCAGAGAGAGAATAGACTGAGGAGGAAGGAGAAAGTGAAAAACACGAAACAGAAACTAAACACAAACCAAACACAAACCAATTAACTAAATAAAAATGAAACAAAACCAAAACACCGGAAAAAACCCAAATTACCACAGACACACAGAACAAAACATCCATTTGCTCTCCCACCCAGAGCCATTTTAGAATGGCCCCTAAACCAAACAGGTTTTAGGGTTGTGGTAGGAACAGGAATACCTAGAGAAAACCCATACACAGGGACAACATGCAAACCCCTCACAAAAAGACCCCAGCCAACTTTAGAACCTGTGATCTTTGTGCTGTAAGCCAACACTGCTAACTAGCTATGGTTCTGTGGAGCCCTAAATGTTATCATGTCTTGTCCAGTTTAACTTCACTTTTCATACCTAATTTACTTTTAGCTTTAATACTTCGATCAAAAAGGACATGACTAAGTACATTTCATCACTTCACTCATTTGAAATACGTGCTTCAGTATGTGTAGAGTGTGACTGTGGGGTTCTGAAGCCTCTATAAATTAAAGCGACACTCAGTAGCTGTGTCATTCCATCTGGGCTGAAAAAAGGACAAGTCGAGTGGACAGCTTCTTACTTCTTTCCTAATAAAGGTACATTCCTAATAAACAGCTCATTTTCACTCCTAAAAGCAATGTCAGCTGCTGTTGGTAACAATTGTAATTCCCTAACTCATAGTAAAGTCTGTATATATGTAAAAACCTTTCATTAGAATTTACAAATACCTAGCTTTCATGTGAGTTTTTGGGTAGAAAGAAAAACATCCTGGCTAAATATGACCTAGTGTTTTGAATTCCTGAAAAAAAATACCATCCTTCTGTTTATCTGTTTACTCACCAATGTGTGAACTAGTCATTTCAGATCAACAGTGGGTTTGCATCATATTGTTGTTTGATAGCTATTTTGTGAGATTTTAATAAGGGCAACACTTATTTTTATTAATCCTTTAAGGTTGCAGAACCAGCAGGTTCCGCTACAGGCAGGAAGGTAAAACTATCTGTTTGTAAAATGTGTAATGTCTTTTACTATTTTAGATTTCTATTACTGTCAAAGTAGATTACTGCATGTGATTTCTGACAATGCACTGTGTTTGTAAACCTGATCTGTACAGATGGCTGGCCCGTGCTGGATGGCTGTGGTCTTGGTCTTCTTCCTGTCTGCTCAAAACACTTTGGCTGCTGTGGACCAGAACTGGCTCACAAGTATTGTACAAACCATCAAGGATGAGTAAGTTCTCAAAAAGTCTTGCTTTTTCTAAGACTATATTGTTAAAAGGGAAATTTGCGTCTTTTTTGTGATTTTCCGTCCGTCTTGTACAATTGTAGTATACAAAGATAAAATGACAGGTTAGAGCATAGCAGCCTCAAGGAGGAAGACTTCGCTCATATATTAGTATACAGTGCTCTTTTATTTTCCCAGTTGCATAAATTATACAAGATATGTTTCAAGAATGTAATTATTTAGAGCTAATTGCACAAATGAGTGAAGGAAAGTGAAGGAAACCATCTGACTTTGTCAAAACTTGTCAGCTATACTGTATGCTAAAGTCATTTGTCTTTTGTAATTTATTCACTTATAAAAAGTGCTTTTTTAGGCTTGTCTGAAAGAAGTGACAACAAAAAGTGAAAAAGTGTTTCTAACATGTTTATTTAGAAATATCTGACTCCTGTCCAAACTCTAAATCCTGAACTCTTAGTGGCTTTTCAGACCAAGAGTGGTCTGTACTGAGTTGACATTTAGTTAAAGGCCCAATCTCATTTGGCTGCAAGAAGTTGGTGAACGGTAGTCATGTGGGAGTCTTGATATTGTCTCCAGTTTGTTTCTAGACTTTTGAGACAGTGTAGGCGTCTTCAACTTGATT
>NC_051432.1:5032197-5033836 GCF_001649575.2 Kryptolebias marmoratus
GGTTGGAGGCAGACGGGGAAGACGTGGCAGGAAGAGGTTTAGAGGCAGATGAGGAAGACGTGGCAGAGTGAGGTTTGGACGAAGATGGAGAAGACGTGGCAGGATATGGTTTGGAGGCAGACGAAGATGGGGCTAAAAACTTTGTATTGACTTTAATAACTCAGATAAAGCAGCTTAGAAAAAATATGAAAGCCTGGGCAAAACAGTGCACCCTGAAGAAAATATTGCTTGCGTTTTAAAATGTTCATTTTGTTTGATGATTTAATGTGTCACTTCTTGAAAATTTGAATGTTTAATATTGTTATCCTTTTCATCTACAGTATATGTCCTTTTTATAAAATCCACCAATAATATGTGGAAATGTCTTCTTTATGCCAAAAAATCCTATAAGATCAACAACAATTATTAATTGCATTTCACTGGTGCTCTTTGATGATCTCCATTTTGAAAATTAATGGTTGCATTTTCATTTATTATTGTTTGTTTATCTACATTGTGTTCACAGTAAATGTCAAAGTGTTATTTTTCCAGAATTTAAGGAAGCAGAGCAGTGATGTGGTTATCTGTAAGCATTGGGGTTCTAACCCAGCCCAGAAATATTTGAATTTTCATATCACATTTTATTTTTAATTATCATATTCATGTAATTTGAGAGGAACATTAATATAACATGCTGTACCAGGTATTTTCTATTTTTGTCCAATACAAAATAAAGTAAATGTATAATCAGAGTTTTCATTCTTTTTTTTTTTCATTTTTAACACCTTGGTCAAACCATTATTAAGTATAACCTTAAAATTGACCTTAAAGTATTTTTGTAAACTCAATTCTACAAACATTTTGTAATTTTCTTTTTATGTTTTGGTAGCAATACACAGTACATACCTGGCACTTTGGGGTATGTACCTGGTACCTACCAGGTACATATCTGGTACCTAAGTAGTATGTACCTGGCACTTATAGGGTATGTACCACAGTCCTTCTAAACTAATAGACCAAGTGCCCCTGCTTTCTCTTATTGTTGGGAACTGAAGCCAGCTAGAACCGTTTGAAGGAAGCTGTCATGTTGCATTTTTGCAAACGGTCTGCTCACTCGCGGTTAGTGACTTTAAGTCCTGCCTACTTCCCTGCTCATAAACATGGTGTCACATGACCTTTCTTTTAAACATGAAATAACTAGTTGCAGCTAAATGTATTAGAAAAATCAATATTTGAACAGTTAGCAACAGGCAAGAACCACGTGAATCAACAAGAGTGAACACCTGAAACAAATGTGTGTGTTTTTATTTTTTAACAAATGCATACAGTGAAAGGGGCGGGACTTAAAATTGAAAGAAGCTGGTTCTGACTTCAACCTCCATGTTCTGGTCCAAGATCTATGTATTTTGTACAGTCGTTGGTATGTACCGGGTACTTACCTGGTACTCACAGGGTATGAACTGTTGAAGTGGCTGATATGAAATCATCCCTTATCTACACAAACTCAACACCAAAACTGTAGTCAATACCAGTGTAACATTTACAATTATTATAATGCTTATAATGCTATTATAATATCACATTCTAAATTTTACCTTCACCTTTATATAACTACTCAGTGTTTCTCAATCAGTAAAAATTAAAAAATCTGAAGGACAGT
>NC_051432.1:5038816-5041481 GCF_001649575.2 Kryptolebias marmoratus
TGTAAAATGTGTAATGTCTTTTACTATTTTAGATTTCTATTACTGTCAAAGTAGATTACTGCATCTGATTTCTGACAATGCACTGTGTTTGTAAACCTGATCTGTACAGATGGCTGGCCCGTGCTGGATGGCTGTGGTCTTGGTCTTCTTCCTGTCTGCTCAAAACACTTTGGCTGCTGTGGACCAGAACTGGCTCACAAGTATTGTACAAACCATCAAGGATGAGTAAGTTCTCAAAAAGTCTTGCTTTTTCTAAGACTATATTGTTAAAAGGGAAATTTGCGTCTTTTTTGTGATTTTCCGTCCGTCTTGTACAATTGTAGTATACAAAGATAAAATGACAGGTTAGAGCATAGCAGCCTCAAGGAGGAAGACTTCGCTCATATATTAGTATACAGTGCTCTTTTATTTTCCCAGTTGCATAAATTATACAAGATATGTTTCAAGAATGTAATTATTTAGAGCTAATTGCACAAATGAGTGAAGGAAAGTGAAGGAAACCATCTGACTTTGTCAAAACTTGTCAGCTATACTGTATGCTAAAGTCATTTGTCTTTTGTAATTTATTCACTTATAAAAAGTGCTTTTTTAGGCTTGTCTGAAAGAAGTGACAACAAAAAGTGAAAAAGTGTTTCTAACATGTTTATTTAGAAATATCTGACTCCTGTCCAAACTCTAAATCCTGAACTCTTAGTGGCTTTTCAGACCAAGAGTGGTCTGTACTGAGTTGACATTTAGTTAAAGGCCCAATCTCATTTGGCTGCAAGAAGTTGGTGAACGGTAGTCATGTGGGAGTCTTGATATTGTCTCCAGTTTGTTTCTAGACTTTTGAGACAGTGTAGGCGTCTTCAACTTGATTCAAACTCATCTGCAAAACACTAAAGCTGTTTTTGACACTGGTAGGGAGCTCTTCCCTGACATCTAAGGGAAATGTCCAAGTCTAAAAAGGTAACTTCTTTCGACTGTTCCCTTCTTCAGGGGTTGCCACAGCGAGTAAACTCACACAAAAGATTTGACAATTGTTATACGCGAGATACCCTTCCTGCCACAACTTGGGCTTGAGCCTGCAACCTCAGGATTACAAGACCACGTTGCTTTGCCTTCAGTGCAGTCGGATTTAATACTGAATCTGTCTCACTAGGAAAAACAAGCTTTTGCCTTTTCCTTGATTGTGAGAGGCAACCAGATTTCTTTACTTCAAGTAAAAACTTGAAGATGTTTTTTATGTCTCATTCATGTAGTTTTCTCAGTTCCAACTGAAAGGTGCAGAGTTTGAACTGAGAAAGATCCTCAAATGAAAAGCAAAAGATCTTCAGCAAAAAACAGAAGAAGCCCAGTTGTCTTGTTAAAACTCTAGGATTTGGTAAGTCCTGGATGACTGACAATCTTTACTAACAAGGTGTCAGGTTCAAATCTTTAGTTTCCAACTACAGTTCAGTCTAAATGCAAAGTTTATTGAATATTTTTAAATTATTTTCGGTGTGAATATGTGTGTGCATGGTCGTTTGTCCTATATGTCTTTGTGATGGACCTGTAATGGACTAGGGACTTTTTTAATTCCTACATTTCTCCCATTTTTTTGTTGGACTGGGCACCAGTTCCCCATAACTTTGAACAGAATGAAGTGGGTACAAGACATGAGTGAGAGTATATTTTCAAAAGAAGTAAACACTTAATTAATTTATTGTTTCTCTTTTACAGATATGAACTGGGTGACACCTCTAGTTGGGTTGTGAACATCCCACAGAACCAAGACCCAAAATGTCTTATGGAAGCTCTTCAGCATGATCCAGTGGACCAAGTGAAAGAAGCTGTTTCCCATGGTCAAGTGTATCAAGGCAAAGAAATGATTGCAACAACACAGTCTGAGGCACTATCACATGTTTTAGAGAAAACAAGAATCTGCAACAAAATGAGCCAGGGTAAAGTCCTCATAATGTACTCTGGAGACTATCCAAATGGAAATGAGAATAGTATCGCTGGCAAAATTAACAGTATTATTCACAACTGCAAAAGGTATGCCTTTGTGTTTTCCAAAGTAAGTGATGTTCCTGGTGATGGCACAACTCAAAAGGCTGAATCTTTTAAACAACAAGAGATTTCAAAATTTGGCCCTGAAAACATATTCCGGTGTTATGAACCTGGAGGTTCTTTTCAGTGCACAAGCTGCAACTCACGTGGTGATGTTACACCCTCGTGTGTTACAGACAATGCCAAATCAAAAGAAGAGCAAGATACAGGTGCAAAATTACCTACACCTGAACCAGCTGTGGGTGGTGGTAAAGGAAATAATAAAGGTACAGATGTAGCTGCAGAAAGAAGGAGAGGAGAGGAGAGGAGGAGAGGAGGCAGACGAGGAAGATGTGGCAGGATCAAGTTTGGACGAAAATGGGGAAGATGTGGCAGGATGAGGTTTGCAGGCAGACAAGGAAGATGTGGCAGAATCAAGTTTGGACCAAAATGGGGAAGATGTGGCAGGATGAAGTCTGCAGGCAGACGAGGAAGATGTGGCAGAATCAAGTTTGGACAAAGATGGGGAAGACGTGGCAGGATGAGGTTTAGACGAAAATGGGGAAGACGTGGCAGGATGAGGTTTAGACGAAGATGGGGAAGACGTGACAGGATGAGGTTTAGACGAAAATGGGGAAGACGTGGCAGGATATGG
>NC_051432.1:5043083-5056365 GCF_001649575.2 Kryptolebias marmoratus
GAACCTGGAGGTTCTTTTCAGTGCACAAGCTGCAACTCACGTGGTGATGTTACACCCTCGTGTGTTACAGACAATGCCAAATCAAAAGAAGAGCAAGATACAGGTGCAGAATTACCTTCACCTGAATCAGCTGTGGGTGGTGGTGAAGGTAATAATAAAGGTACAGATGTAGCTGCAGAGAAAAGCTCTGAAAGTATCAATGAAGGCACTAAAGAAAATGGTACTTTAGAAGACCAAAGAAATCCAAAAAGTCAGCAAACAGGAGGTAAAGGTAGAAGAGCTGACAGAATGAGGAAAGAATGCAGACGAGTAAGAGCTAAAAAGATAAGAAATGGAGGTAGACAAGGAAGAGGTAGCAGAATGAGTAAAGGATGTGGACAAAGAGGAGTTGGAAAGACGAGAAAAAGAGATAGACATGGAAAATGTTGCAGTATGAGGAAAGGACACAGTCAAGGAGGTAGCAGGAATAGGAAAGGACGCAGACAAGAAGGAGGTAGCAGGAATAGGAAAGGACGCAGACAAGAAGGAGGTAGCAGGATGAGGAAAGGACGCAGACAAAGATGGGGTAAAAACTTTGTATTGTCTTTAATAACTCAGATAAAGCAGCTTAGAAAAAAAAATGAAAGCCTGGGCGAAACAATGCACCCTGAAAGAAAATATTGCTTGCATTTAAAAATGTTCATTTTATTTTATTATTATATTTTTTATTATATTATTTCATTATATAATTTATATATTTTTTATATGTTTTAAATATATATATATATTTTTATAACATCCACCACTAAAATGTGAAAATGTCTCCTTTATGCCATAAAATCATAAGATCAACAACAATTATATGCATTTCACTGGTGCTCTTTGATGATCTCCATTTTGAAAATTAATGGTTGCATTTTCATTTATTATTGTTTGTTTATCTACATTGTGTTCACAGTAAATGTCAAAGTGTTATTTTTCCAGAATTTAAGGAAGCAGAGCAGTGATGTGGTTATCTGTAAGCATTGGGGTTCTAACCCAGCCCAGAAATATTTAAATTTTCATATCACATTTTATTTTTAATTATCATATTCATGTAATTTGAGAGGAACATTAATATAACATGCTGTACCAGGTATTTTCTATTTTTGTCCAATACAAAATAAAGTAAATGTATAATCAGAGTTTTCATTCTTTTTTTTTTTCATTTTTAACACCTTGGTCAAACCATTATTAAGTATAACCTTAAAATTGACCTTAAAGTATTTTTGTAAACTCAATTCTACAAACATTTTGTAATTTTCTTTTTATGTTTTGGTAGCAATACACAGTACATACCTGGCACTTTGGGGTATGTACCTGGTACCTACCAGGTACATATCTGGTACCTAAGTAGTATGTACCTGGCACTTATAGGGTATGTACCACAGTCCTTCTAAACTAATAGACCAAGTGCCCCTGCTTTCTCTTATTGTTGGGAACTGAAGCCAGCTAGAACCGTTTGAAGGAAGCTGTCATGTTGCATTTTTGCAAACAGTCTGCTCACTCGCGGTTAGTGACTTTAAGTCCTGCCTACTTCCCTGCTCATAAACATGGTGTCACATGACCTTTCTTTTAAACATGAAATAACTAGTTGCAGCTAAATGTATTAGAAAAATCAATATTTGAACAGTTAGCAACAGGCAAGAACCACGTGAATCAACAAGAGTGAACACCTGAAACAAATGTGTGTGTTTTTATTTTTTAACAAATGCATACAGTGAAAGGGGCGGGACTTAAAATTGAAAGAAGCTGGTTCTGACTTCAACCTCCATGTTCTGGTCCAAGATCTATGTATTTTGTACAGTCGTTGGTATGTACCGGGTACTTACCTGGTACTCACAGGGTATGAACTGTTGAAGTGGCTGATATGAAATCATCCCTTATCTACACAAACTCAACACCAAAACTGTAGTCAATACCAGTGTAACATTTACAATTATTATAATGCTTATAATGCTATTATAATATCACATTCTAAATTTTACCTTCACCTTTATATAACTACTCAGTGTTTCTCAATCAGTAAAAATTAAAAAATCTGAAGGACAGTTTTCTTCTCTCATTACTTTACTCACTCCATATTTGGCATTTTTTAAAATACACAAAAAGCTCTGTTCAATTATGCACATAGTGCAACCATGAGGTGTTGCATTATTTATAAAAAATATAAATTAGAAAAACAAAACCCCATCTTGTGAGAGTGTCACTGCAGCAATGTTAAAAACAAGCATTGTCAGAATCATTGTCATTTTATTGCTTGTATACAATGAGATTGGGTTACTGCTGCTGTAACTAAATATTTCAATGTTCTTTGTTCATCGTTTTGATCATAGATTGCTAAGTTAGAGAAAATACTTGATTAAGGGTTGTTAAAAAAAACTTTTTTCAAATGAGTTGTAAATTTAGAAAAATTGTGTCAGAGAAACTGTGAAATTCATTACTTTTTTAATTTTTTGCCTGAAATATCCAAATTTTAAAAATCAGTTTGTCCACCAATCAACGAAGGTCTTTAATGCAATCCAGATCATTCTTTTAGCTATTTTATAAAACAGCATATAATTTTCAAACACTTACACAAAGAAAACATCCTAAAACATTAGGGTCAGGTCCAGCAGGTCCAGTTGGTGACAGACAGAAAGGTAAATATATTTATTCACAATCTGACTGTACTCATTGTATGTTTGATATAAACTTTGTTAGATGTGTTTTAATCGTTGTAGTGTTAATGTGACTTTCTGGCATTAATCCACTGTTATATCTGATCTGTAGGGATGTCAGGCCTGGACTGGATGGCTGTGGTCTTGGTCTGTTTCCTGTCTCCTGAAATCATTTTGTCGGCTGTGAACCAGAACTGACTTGCAACTATTGTACAATGCATCAAAAAAAGAGTATGTTAATCCTGTTGTATCTTCTTATCACACCACCTGCTGAATGAAGGACTAGTGCTCCTTCCTGTGGATATTGAACCTTTTTTGTACATACCCTCTAGTCTGTATGTAAACCACATCCTAATCAGACCATTCCTTCTGAGTTTAACCTTTTTATGCTGTGGTTATATTTTTGACCTTTACATTTGTAGAAATGTTCCACCTTCAACAGAGTCCAATTATTCATAGGTTTGTAACTAAATGTAGCTTTTAATCCTTGCTGTTATTCTTGTCTTCTGACATGACTATCTCCCATACTGGTTTTCTAATGAGGCTTTAAAATAATAAAATAATAAATAAATAAGTAAATAAGTAAGTAAATAAATAAATAAATAAATAAATAAATAAATAAATAAATAAATAAAAAACACATGGGCTGTCCCAATCTGATCACAATTGGATTGAGTCCTTTTCAAAGAATTTTGGATTATGGTCATAGCCAATGAGTATACTTTAACATCTCTGCTGTTTTATGTCCCCACAGTGCGTTATACAATCAAAGACAATTTGCAAATTCTATAATTCTAGCATACATATAAAAATACCTACTGAAACATTTTTGTTGCTGATAATATTTAAAAAGTGGCATACTTTCTTCACAAAAATAAAAACAGCAACTCAGCACTAATACTGAATCAGTAGGAGACAGTGCCATGACAAAGACTGCAACAGCACCATGGTTTTTCTGAGGGCCCAGTGCAGTGTTCAGTGTTGTTATAAGACAAAATGCTGTGTTTGTTGTTATTAGGAATCAGCAATTACCTTTTCATATTGTAGAGTTAGGATTAGGTAGGTTAAACTTGATTTTATTAGCTTTTAAAATAAGTGAAATGTGTGCTACATTAGATAGAACTGGTAACAGTTTTTTGTAAATATATACTGTATTTGTTTTTATGGTGTGTGTGTGTGTGTGCATTTCTGTCTGTGAAAAAAATGACAACAGAAAATGTACATATACAATAAAATTATTGTCTGAACACTATAATAATAAAAAGAAGGCCAAGATATACAGTAGTCCCATTTTTTGACCAAAATGTAACTGCACCTTCAGCACGACCCTCTTCCTCATCACTGATTTCTTTGCAGTGGTTTTCTCTCGGTCTGATTCATATTCTGTGTTGTCTTTAACTTCTGACTTTTTCTCCTACATAGCATCTTTCATGTCGGGTCCCTGGCCTCTCTCCTCGTCACCAGTGTCATGATCTAAGATATGACAGAGGGTCGCAGTATATTGTTTAGTCATTGTGCTGCAGAATGAATTGTGAGCAAGGCCTCATAAAGCCTTTTTACACCAAAGCTGCAAGGAAAGATTTAGATTAGTATGAATTGTGAGTAATAAGTATGACTGGGAACTATCATTTTTGACTGGGAAAACCAAGGGTATAACAAAGTTGAATAAAGCACACAGAACTTAATACCATTGATCAAAATTGATTTTGTCTGTTCAGATGACTTGTGTGTGTGTGTGTGTGTGGGGGGGGGGGGTCTCATCTCAGTCCAATCAAAGCAACTAGATTTTTCTGAGCAAAAACATCCAAAAAGGATCACATTTGACAGGAACACAATAAGAGGGTTAGAGTTAAAATGTAGAGAGAGATTGAAGGCAAAATACTATTTCGAGAATAACATCAAAATATGAGGCAAGGTCAAAACTGTTTCAGGACTAAGTAAATAATCCTTTCATCCTTCTCAACCCCACTGTATGTTCCATCTTTAATCATTGTTATAGCTGATGGCTGTAGGTCAACTTTTACTGGGTAAATTGGAGATTAACAACAGAAAGATTTTTTTCTTGAACTAGTCCAATGTTCAGCCTCTGCTGGGGGTTTCTTACTGTTGAAAGGGAGTTTTTCCCTTTCCCCTGTCACCAATGTGATGCTCAGGATGGGAGACTGACAGGAAGTGACCTGAGACGACTGCTGTTGTGACTAGATAAATAAACTCTGTCGTGGCCTTCTAGTTTCCAAACAAAACTTTCCAAGTAAGGCTGTGGGTGGCAACAGGTGGTTTGATTTTTGCAAGCACGTCTGACTTGATTGTTTTAAAAATGTTTGTTTCCAGCAAAAAAAAAAAAAAAAAATGGATAAAACAATAACTAAAATTCTCTTATAATTTAGATGAAAACAAAAGATAACTTAGACCGATTCTATCAGCTCAAAAAGTGGTCAAAAAATCATTTTACAAAACCTCCCGTCTTCACACCGGACAGTTGTCAAACAAAAAGCCTCCCCCACCACGCCCACCAGTGTGTTCTTAATCACCCAATAATGGGAGGGTCCAAAATTTACTAAAATAATCTAAACAATTCCAAATCTAAAAATTAATTACAGATTGTGATTCCAAAACTAACTAAAGTATATTCTAACTGCTCAAATTAAGACTAAATTGATAGAACTTGTGGTTTACAAATGATTAAAAATAAATGGCCACAACAAACTCAATTGTAAGAAAATGGAAAAGTGAAATGCTTTGACATTGTCATTGGTGAATCAAGAAAGATTACAGATTACACATGCTAACCTTTTTTTTTAGCAATTTTACATTTGGTTTTGGTTAATAACAAGATGTGTTAACCAAAAGCAGCTGAAATCAATCAAGAATGTGTTCTTTTACGCAGCATGAGTCTCTCTGCTACAGGACCATGGCAGATTTTGTATATGATTTTTGAGCAGTAGCCTCTTTGACACCCTTCAGAATTTGTTCAGAAACGTTTTTTAGTTTGCCTCCAGTCACTTTGCAGTTTTGAGTTCGGCCTTTATGCTCCAGATAGTTTTGAATAATATTTAGAAGTAACCTAGTAAATCATTTAAACCTTATGTAGAAAAACAAAAACAATACTGTTCAAACTGAATCTAAATATTCACACAGGTAACATCATTGTGATCATAGTGTAATGATCCATGCTCATGCCTTTTCTGGTCCTGCCCACATTTGTCAATCTCTCATTAACAGTCATTTCTTCCACCTGCTCCGGCTCCTATTTATGCCTTGGCGTCACTCCTGCGCAGTGCGAGATTGTCTGCCGCTCCTGCTACAGCTTTCAAGCCCGTTACCAAGTTCCACGAGTTTTTCCTGTTGCCAAACCTTGCCTGTGTTTTTGACCTTGTCTCTTGTCCTCTGCCTTGGATCTAGTTTTACAACCTGCCGTTGCCGAACCTAGCCTGACCCGGACCACCGCCCCTCACCTGTCGATTTGGACCAAGACGCCAGAGCCAGCCCGTTGCCGAACCAAGCCTGACCCTGACCTCCACCTCTCATCAGCTCAGTGAGTCCAACTCAAGCGCCTACCTGTTGCTGGGCCACAGCCTCCCTTCGTCGGCCATCTTTCCTCCTGGCGATCGGCGGCTCCCAAATAAACTCCTTTGGTACTCCTTCATCGTGTCCGTCTTCCCTTTTGGCTCCCACGGACTCTCGTCACCTGACACATAGATTGTGTCCATTAAACAGTTCAGAGGGGACTAAACTGGTTTTCTTTTAAACTTTATTGAAGAATGAGTGCTTATCAAGGTATTGTTATGGTGACTTGTTTTAACTGTGGCGTAGACTTTGGAGATCTGGAAGACTTTGCCTTTGATTTTTTTGCTTTTTATTGTCACTGTGGATAACGAGATGAAGAATTATGTTTTCACAGTATCAAACAAACATTGTCACGATGACACACCGTGTCTTTGTGTCATTGTGACCTGCATGATTAGAATCTTGTTTCTGCAATTAACAAAGGGAGTGTCTGCCATTGATACATCGACAGTCACCCTTACAGCAGAAGTAATAAAGAGAAGTGAACAGCACAGTGGTGGTGTTTGCTCTGTGGTTTCAGGCTTTCAGCCTCGATGATGCCACAGGCTGTAAACCATTTGGATTATTATAAGGTCTATATTGTGTGTGTGTGTATAAACCAGAGAATCTGACTGACATTAAGTGACAAACTAAATAAAACCAAGTTGCTTATCCCTCTGTCCTGCACATCAAGTCATATTAGATACAGCTACTGATGTGCAAAGCTGGTAAAATATTACTGTAAACACACTCTCCTCTGTCTGCATCAGCTGCAACAAACGATGCTTGAGGCCACTGAAAAAATAAAACATAAAGGAACATAAAAAATGTTTATTGAACTAGAATTCATGAATATCTGAGAACAAACTTCGTAATTTAGTAAAAAGCAGCTGATTGTTTGAAATTCATACCAGTATGATGATAATTCAAATTAATAAAGAACGGTTCACCTAAAAACAACAGAAATTTAAATAAAAGCATTTTTCATTTATCTTATTGTCAAAAATGATGGGCCATAAAAAGATCACATTATGCATGATCTCATGCAATGTCACAAAATATCCCACTCAAAGTATGTGTTATAAATGACTCTTAACTACTTTCACATCAAATTTTAGCTCATTAACTGCAAATAAAACTAAGTTATTTCATTTATTTCAAAGATAACCCCTTGAGATGCATTATCTCATTTTCTAGGGGGTCCTTACAAAACATAAATATAGACAACAGTAATACAAATAATAGCAAGTCAATTTCAAAATATAACACAAGAGATTTAAACAGAAAAACACCCACACCATGTTCTATTACTCTATCCCTCACCCACACTCTCACAATCATGCGCACCTCAATGCTTCCCCTGAACTTAGCCAGCTAGTATGTCAAAAAAAAGAAAAACAGTGCATGTACGTATAAGTTCATGGCAGCTGTATGGTACATACAATCAACATCAGGACACAAAATAAGTTAGAATAAAATAAGTTATAATTTTATTTTATTTTTTGGCTGATATTGATTAGAAGTGGCAGCCATTTTGAACTGAATTGAGTTCAAAAGTTTATCATTTGTAGATGCACCACTAGTAGTTCATGAAACAGACAAAGTTGACTCTAACAGTTCACGCTAAAGTTTAATCAAAGATCTCGTGCAATGAGTAGCACTTTTGGGATGTTTGGGAATGAATCTCAGTTACAATCACACCAACTTTTAGCACAATTTAAGCTCAGTAAAACTGACTGAATTATGGTAATTTTTGTGTTTTCTAAGGTCAGCTTACTGACTAAAGTTAATCAGTTGTAGATGTATATCCAGTGAATACTTCTTAAAAGTTTCATTAAAATTCATCCAGTGGTTTATGAGATATTTTTGCTAACAGACATGGAGTTAACTCTTCATAGTTAATAGCAAAATTTAAGCAAAGATTTTGTGCAATCTGATAGTGCTCAAAATGTGTTGAAGATCAGTCTCAACTATTACTACTTCTCATTTTAGGTCAATCTTTGTAAAAGTGACTGAATTATTGCTATTTTTGTGTATTTTATGGTCAGTTGACTGTGGCAGCCATCTTAAATCTGGTTGACTCTAAAAGTTATTCAGTTATAGTTCTACATCCAGTGAATACTTTCTGTGAGCTGATAAGTGTAATAAGCTTTGAGACTAAAATAAGTGTCTCAAACCTGCTCTACATTCTTCTTATTAAATATATAAATATCACCAAACACCAACAAACTTTTGGATGTTACTGTTTTTACGATGACACCATTTCAGAATTGTGTATTGAGAAAACTGTTTTCTGATCAATATAAAAATATATATATATAAAAAAAAATGATGAGGGCCTCCGATCTGTGATTTTTTTTTTGTTTGTTTTTTTTTGTTTGTTTTATTTTTGTTTTTTTACATTCTGTGCCTGCAGTCATGACAGAAGTAGTCTCCCTCTATTCAAAGGTGCCAATGCACAAATATTAAAGCACTCTTATTGTTATTTGGTCGTTATTCTCCCATTTCCCTCCAAATTGTGATTTGCTACTTTTACACCAGCTTTAGAAATATCCTTAGAAAAAAATAAATCAAAATGTGCAGCTCAACAGAGAATAGTGCTACAACATTTGGTAACAGAACAATAAACAGTGTAGATAAATTAGCAAAAGATTTACATATACACAACGCACATGAGACAAACCAGCCCTCTTTGGAGTCCTACAGCTCCAACATCGTTCAAAGTTTAAACAGGTCACAGAAAGCTGGACTTTACATGACTGAACTGTGATTTTGATGCTTTTAAAAGGTTTTACAGAATCACAGGTTAAGTTGAACAGAATGTTTAACTTAGTGTGATGATGTTACACTAACTTTGGCACTGTCTAAACTTTACAAAGTTTTTCAAAACAAATTTTGGTATTCCCACAAACGTTACACTTCCCTCCAGTTTATACTTCACAACATAGATATTTGCTTGTTCTTTCACCCAGTGTGACTCTCTCTGCTACAGGTCTTCTCTCAAATCCCCTCCAGTGTACAGGGTTCACACCTCTACACTACCATTGACTTCCACTGTATCTGAGCTCAGTTTTCTCTTAAAGACTGAAAGTGAAGTCTTTTTAACTTGTCATATCTCCCACATAAAACATGTAGAAACATAAAAACTGATGTGTGACAGCCAGACTCTTCAGACACTTACAGTGTCAATGTCAATTTCAATTTTATCTATACAGCATATCTAAAAAACAACAAGGTTCACCAAAGTGCTTTACAAGCTGGTTCAAAACATTGTAATATTGTTTAAAATAAAAGATTTAATTAATGCAAAAGGTTTGCATATTATATACTTGTCCTTGGTTTTGCTCTATTTGTCATATTGCTCAGAAATCTGGGGAAATGCATGTAAAACAACTATTGAAATATTAGTTAAGTTACAAAAAAAGCTCTTAGGTTAATTAATAAAATGGGATATCATGAACCAACTAATAAACTCTTTATTGAAAAATAATATGTTGAAATTTAAAGATATTGTACACATAGAAATACTGGAAATAATGTATAAAGCATTAACTACAAGTATTCCTTCTGGAATTCATAAATTATTTAAATTAATGGAAAATAAATCTAATTTACGAGGATTGTTTATATTTGAACAAGCTAAAGAGAAAAGTCAGGTCAGGTCTAGATGTGTTTCAGTTGTTGGTGTGAAATTGTGTAACGAATTAAATGATGAGCTTAAATTATGTCCTTCTTTGATGAGGTTTAAATGAGCCTTAAAATGTCAGATGATAAAATCTTTTACTGTTATGTAGATGTATTTTTACATATTGTGTAACCATTTATGCAAGTAAAGTGTATGTATGAATAAATACATACATTTTAATATAAATGTGTTTATGTGCACTTTTGTATGCATATGTATAGGAAAATTTATTTCTGTAGTTATTATTATTATTTCTAAAATATTTTTTTAGAAATGAAACTGAGTTTATGAACAGGGTAGGCAAGTATAAGCCTTGGCTTCAGCCTATTCCTTTTATGGTAAATATTCACACAGGTAACATCATTGTGATCATAGATTGTGTCCATTAAACAGTTCAGAGGGGACTAAACTGGTTTTCTTTTAAACTTTATTGAAGAATGAGTGCTTATCAAGGTATTGTTATGGTGACTTGTTTTAACTGTGGCGTAGACTTTGGAGATCTGGAAGACTTTGCCTTTGATTTTTTTGCTTTTTATTGTCACTGTGGATAACGAGATGAAGAATTATGTTTTCACAGTATCAAACAAACATTGTCACGATGACACACCGTGTCTTTGTGTCATTGTGACCTGCATGATTAGAATCTTGTTTCTGCAATTAACAAAGGGAGTGTCTGCCATTGATACATCGACAGTCACCCTTACAGCAGAAGTAATAAAGAGAAGTGAACAGCACAGTGGTGGTGTTTGCTCTGTGGTTTCAGGCTTTCAGCCTCGATGATGCCACAGGCTGTAAACCATTTGGATTATTATAAGGTCTATATTGTGTGTGTGTGTATAAACCAGAGAATCTGACTGACATTAAGTGACAAACTAAATAAAACCAAGTTGCTTATCCCTCTGTCCTGCACATCAAGTCATATTAGATACAGCTACTGATGTGCAAAGCTGGTAAAATATTACTGTAAACACACTCTCCTCTGTCTGCATCAGCTGCAACAAACGATGCTTGAGGCCACTGAAAAAATAAAACATAAAGGAACATAAAAAATGTTTATTGAACTAGAATTCATGAATATCTGAGAACAAACTTCGTAATTTAGTAAAAAGCAGCTGATTGTTTGAAATTCATACCTCCAAATTACAAATACAGAGACATTATCCATGATGAAGGATAATATATTGTGTTTATCTATAAGGGTCTTGCTTTTCAAGTTTGTGACTTGTTTTATCTTAATTAATTTGGTATTTTTCACTCTAAATAAAGCATTAGGTGTTACAGAAGCAGCAGACTGTTGGATAAGCTTTTCCTTCATCTCTGTCCACCCATCCTTCTGTGCATCTGCTTCAGTCTGTTCTTCCTGCCAGCTGGTCGTGGCTCCAAGGCTCCCAGCAGGCTCCTGGCACCGCTGTTATCAACCACCTCATCTTATTCTCAGCATATCTGTCCTGGCTTCACTGCCACTCCTCACTGGGTTGTTGTTTACATCAGTCTGCTAACATGTAGGCCTGATAATCACCTCTTCAATAAAATTTGATGTTTAGGATAAAGTTAAAGACTGTGTTTGCTTTGGGGCTTGGAGGACCTCTCACTAGAAAGTTTCATACAGTATTTTTGGGAGGTATTTAGAATTCCCATCTATTAATTTGAAAACCATTTTGCATATTTGATTCATTTATTTTTAGACTTTTATTTAAATTATAAACTATTGGGGGAGTCTGTAAACATAAATGCATTTTTTTGCCCTATTTTAATTTTTCCATACTCATCCAGAGTTTTTAAGATTGTGTAGGAACCCTGGAATACTGATTTATTTTTTAGTAAGAATCAAGTCTGTTGAGCTGTTCATAAAGGGAAGTGGCTCAGACTTGTGTTTTTTTTAACTAATATAGATTATACTTCCAACTAATTTCATGATGATGCCTGGCTGCTTAAAAAGGCAGCAGAAATCACTCATGTACATCTTTTACTGGTACATTTCTGAGTGTGTTATTTTGCAGAATCATGACTTTTAACCACTTATTGGAGACTATTATGTTTGCTTCCCTAAACACAACATTCTTCTTCTATAGTTCCTCAAAAGAAATGAAAAGGATTTTGTATTACCCCCCCAAAAAAGTTAATCTGACCAATTTAGAATATGGCATCGATATTAGATGAACTTTTAGTAAACAAATGCCTTTCTATGAGTAGAAGGTTGTCATAATTCACAAGCAGTAAAGTAGTTATTCAAAAAAGAGGCACTATTTATAAGCAGAGAGACATTTTTATCGCAAACACAGGAAAAGATGTCTTTTTGGCGGTTTTGCAACATCGCGGGACAAAATTGGAATAAAAAAGAAGCATTGAAACGGGTCCTTCCTGAGGTCCAGACGTTGGAGTGGAAGTCCAAATCATCCCCATCACTAAATTCACCTGAAGAAACACGAAAACTAAATGAGATGAAAAATATAAGAAGTCCTGAATTAATGCTTATATATATGCTTATATGCCACAATGATAAGCTGTAGCATCACTAAATCAAAACTGTTGGACTTTACTGTCACGTAGTGAGTGATGTCTGCTGACAGGTACCCATCATTACTGTTAGTGAGGGTACAGATGCCAAAAAGCCAACGTTATGGCATCACAAAGATGTTATCTTCGTGGAGCAGAAAAATTGTAAAGGTAAGGCATTTGTTTGTGACGTGGGGTGGATAGATTGTTCCTGTCACGTAAGTATTATTTCCCAACTGCTTTTAAAGCAAAACAATAGAAAATGCCCGTTATTCCTTTTAAACTTTGCTTTTGTTGCATACAGGATACATTTTGACAAGTTTTTAGTATCTTTTTTGTAATGTTTAAACTCATTTGCCATGTTTTGAAAACTACAGTTGTAAGACTACAACTTTGGCAAAGTTCTTGAGCTTACTTGAAATTCAATTGTTACTGGTATGACAATGAAAAAAGGCAAATTTGTAAATTCATTGGCCTAGAACTTAGTATTATTATTATTGTTGTTATTTTGTTTTATTTTATTTACAGTTTTTCTTCTAATGATATCAGTGGCGTCACTAAGCCTATTTTAGGGGGGCTTCAGCCCCCCTAAAATGTTTTCAAGCCCCCCTAAATAATTTTGGTGTAAAAAAAAAAAAAAATAGTTTTTTTTTTTTTTACAAAAGTTCAATATAATGTAGCCAGAATATGAGTTTAAATAAATAACCATATATTATTTCATTATTAACTCAAATATATGATCATAAATCTGTCAGTTTTCTTTTTCTTTACAGTGTAAGGTAGAGATCCTCTTTGGTGCGTCGTTATCAAATCCATTCCACTTGTTCATATAGAGTACTCCCTCACCACATGAAATCCAGTCCATGTTTTCCCTACA
>NC_051432.1:5056608-5063611 GCF_001649575.2 Kryptolebias marmoratus
TTAATCAATCATAACTCGCTGAATACTGAACTGTTTTTCCCACACTTTTTTGCTGGAAACCTTAAACATACAGCTATCAAAGCTACATTTATAAGAAGAATACATTGCTCAACTTACTTAAATATTCTTAGTAGTGTTAACTAATATAATATGTGATATATTTTCAACTGCAGAAATTATTAGTAAGCTTGTTTAAAAGTTATTCCAGTCAGTTTTTCTGTTGTCTGTATTTTGTCATGAGGATGAGACATCAGAGATATGGTGAAATAATTACATGTGAAAAATACTGTCTGGGCCACCTGTGGAAGGTTTACTGGAGAATGTTATAGCAGTAATAACCATTCTTGTGTCAGTTAATCTAAATCAGTGCTGTGGAATAACTGAGAGATTTTATATAATATATAAAGTCACAGTTAGACTTCATAACTGGGTATACACCAGCACCAAACATTATAGTGTACATTAGCTGTACTTTGTGACAACACAGTGCTCTTTGCATACAGTTTTAGATAATACATGTGGGCTCTTAATTAGTAAGTAGTATTTGTAAAATATGGCACTGTAACCATATGTACATTTTTCTTGTTAAAACTATAAACATATTTCCTGTTTGTTGATGTTCTGAATAAAAATATAATTGGTTGCTTAAAACGTTTACACAGTAAGGTATCTGTTAAATTTGTCAAAAAATGTGGAAAAGCAACTCAGGTTTTGTTAGCTGTTTGAGAAATTTTGTTCTCGCCCACTACGTTTGCTCACATCCTGTGTATCTCCTGGGGGCTAAGCCCCCCTTGTCCTTAAAACCTAGTGACACCCCTGAATGATATACATGTAAACAAGGGTTGAAGACATGAAGTTACACCCTCATGTACAGTAGGTGGCAGTATGCACCTATCAGTTGCAATCCACTAATAAAGGAGAATGAGTTGGCAACACTACCCTGGGCCACCCACACAGCTAGAAAGTAGTGATGGGAAGGTCAGCTCCCAAATGGCTCTTAATTTATCATCTGTAGCCTCATATTTTAGCCTAACTTGGCAAATATAAATGCTCTGTGTGTTGATAAAGTCTTTTGCATTTAGTGTTTTTATGAGAATCCTTATAATTGCCTAATTATGTGTATTTGTTCTTTTACAAAAGCAGGCGATCTTATTTTTGTTTAACATTTTAATCAAACTTTTAATTTTTATTTTTTAAAACACTGCAAACAAATCCACAGAACAGATCCAAACTCAGTAACCAAACAATATGTCCTCAGTGCAGGTTGGCATTCAGAAAAATCAAATGCCTCAGTTTAGATGGGCTGATGCAGTTTCTCCTCTCAGCCCTGTTTTTGAGAAGACTCTCTAAAAGAACAGATGTTGCCAGAATACACAGTCTCTCCTCCATCACCTTCACCAAGTGTGGGAAGACTGAGGCCCTGGCCTGCCACCACCACCTCAGTGGGTCTTCTGCTCGGTGGATGAGGGGTTCCTCAAGATAACAATGAATCTCCATTATAACAACAGCTGTAGAATTTCTCCTTGCAGCATCACCTGTAGCTCTTTTATCAAAGAGCCTCCACACAGCAGAAGTCTGTTGTCACTGCAAGCTTTTTAAACCGAGGATCCAGTTATGTAGTTTAGTTTCTGAGAGGACAGTGTTGAACTCTATCTGCAGAAATTTTCTATGGTTGAAAAAACAGCCGCAACCAAGTCCTTTACTTTCTGTACGGTTACTGTCAGATGGTGTTGGGCTGTCAACAACTGAAAACCTTTGCAACCTTTTGGAGGCTGTGATGTTGATGAAGGAGAGAAAACACCAAGTTTAAAAATTTGGCTTTTTAAAAATGATGTGGCATATTGCTTTTTTTAATTTAGTTTTGTCTGTCATATGTGTTGTTTCTGCAATGTATAATAGTGACTGAATAGTAGTGACTAATGGTCAAATGGTTTCAGGATGGTGCAGACATCTTTCACTAGCTCCCATTCCTCTTGACTTTAAGTATCAGCAGGTGTGTTGGTGAGGGCCAGGGTGGAGATGATGGCATCTTTTGTTTCAAGAATGAGTTTCAAAACATAAAGTGTTGAGTTCTACCTGGTGGCACACTCTTGTTTGGGCCTCAGTTCAGACACCTCCAACTGGTGCTGTGTGGACTTCAGCCTCTATACTGTGCTTCTGTGGAAAACTCCACAATAGCCTTTATCTTGTCCACAGTCGTTTTCAGCACTTTCAGGGCATCTCTTATCAGGTTTACCCCTGTAGCCAGTGGGGGTTCGGGCAGACCACACACTTTGCCTAAAAAGGCTTACCTATAGCATTTACTATTGTTTTCTGAGAGGCCATTGAAGCTGGTTTTCAGTGAAACTGTAACATTTATGTTGGAGTTTGGTGGTCTGTTTATATGTCAACAGCAGTCAGATTATCTGACACTGAAACTTTTTAAAACCAGATCTCAGAGAGGAGTTTTTCACACCCTTCCATTTGCATTTCAAAGGAAGTTGAAATGTGTGAAATCGCACATGTGGACCACAGACAGCTACAGCCAATGGCTGTTCTGCCCATGCAAAAGGACATCAACAACAGTAATAATGGCGGATACAAGAGAGCTGTTTGTGTTACTCAGCCTTTTCAACATGTTTAAAGTTTGTGTATTCACCATTTTGAATGGAACTGTTTACATGACTGAGAGACTGGTGTCAACTGGCCTGGAATCTGCAGCTGGTTGATGTGTTTGCAAAAAAACACTCAAGGAGGATGAAGCTGGGCTCTCTTCTTTCTCCAGATTGAGACATGACATGGTGGACAAGACTAGAATTGTTATATGTATAATTATATATGCTATCTTTGTATTGTAAATAAAATTTTTGCAAAACTAGAACGTATGTGTTAACAGATCTTTGAAGTAGTGTAGGAATATATTTCTGATTAGTGCAGTGCTAGAACTTAATGTATGATTGATTTTAGAGGTGTATAGTATCAGGTTTCTAACATTTAAAGGGCTCAAAATTGCACCTGTTTGAACAGAAAAAATAAGAATGTTGTTGTTCTTTTGGCTTTTCCGTTCTTCGGGGTTTGCCACAGCGAGCAAACTCTCACAAACAATTTGGCAATTGTTTTTATGCCGGATGCCCTTCCGGCTGCAACCTGGGCTCGAACCTTCAGCCTCAAGATTACAAGACTGCAGCATTGACCACCAAGCTACAGAAAAAATACGAATGCTATGTCAAAAAAAATGTGTAGCTGAAGGATTGTACTGTAGTAATGAGTAAATGTTCTGGGCAGTCAGATGAATTTCTGTGTTGTGTTTGATATATTAACATTTTGATACTAAAATATACATAACTTAAAAGAGTTCATTGATAACTTTTGAGCAGACCATGTACATCTTCTAAAACCCTTAAAATCCAGGAGCCTTTTTTTAAAGGTCCACTTTAAAAACGGTCATGGTGTCTGTCAGTGAACTCAAAGCAGTCCATCAGGCAGTCATTTTAGCCAACTCCTCATCAATACTGTGCTGCTTGGCTGGGGTCATCTGCTTTGATATAAACAGACTCATTTTGCTTTGAGTTGCAGAAGGAGGGGTTATTCTTGTAGCTGCTGCAGCAGTTGTTGGTTTGGGACCAGACACACCAGCTTGCCCTCTCTCCTCCAACTCCATCGTGGGACGGACAGTTCTGATATGCCTGTGCAGGTTTGTGGTGGAACCTGTTCTTACTGTTATTTTCCTCTTACAGTGAAGTCACTCTGTTCTGCTATTCCCGATATCTTTAAACTGCAGTCAGATGCTGCTTCGTTTACGAGTGTCAGTCATATTTAGGACACAGTCACACTCTCCTCATGATCTATGGAGGGTTAAAAGTGACTAAATTAAATTAATAAACACAACATGAAAAAATTAAATGTAAATGTCCCATGAAATAATTAAAATCTATACCATTTCATTATTAAATTAATCATTAAAGTATGAAATATATCATTAAATTATTCAATGCCACTTTAAATAGTGAAATTAAATAAATAAATGAATGATTCAAATTCTTTAATTCTAAAATTCTTTATTTAGAAACATAATTATTTCAAAATGTGTTTATTTATTTAATGGCTCTGGTGCAGCAGTGTTCTCTTGTAATTTTTAAAACTGACAACGTCACCCATCAAACTCAGGGGGGAATAGTGGGAATGAAATGAAATGGATGATGTTGAGAGGAACACGAATGAAAAGAGTGCATAGAGAAAGGCAGAAAAGAGCTAGAAGCTGGTCAGAAGAAAGTGAAACTAGTGCCCCTTTCACACGGACCCAAAAAGTCCCGGCTCCACTCTACTCGGCTCGCTTTGCGAGCGTTCACATCTGCATTTTTTCGTACTCGGTTCCTGCTTTTTCAGTACCTGCTTCGGAGTCGGGCCAGCCGGGTCGGCCCTGCTTAGCTCCTGTTCACTCATTGGTTGTGGGTGTGGCCAGATGCAAGCATAAAGAGCGAAGGTAGGAATATAAACAACAGCGTTAGCTTACCCTGCAACGTTTATGCCGTCTGTCCCCCAGCTGAAGGCGCTGTAAAGCCTGAAATCTCCGGCGGATAACAGCTGTCCTACTCCGTGCAACAATCGCAGCATCCAGAACATTTCTTCCACTGATGCTCTCTTCCTGAAGTCTCAGGTGAATCCCCATAAGTTTAAAAAACAGCAACAACACAGGGCCAACGTTGTCCATAGTGCTTTTGTTTCGTTTACACAACTTGCGCTAAGTTTCGGTAGCATAGTTCCCATGGATTTGGATCAGCCCACTGAAACACAACAGAATGTGTTCAGCAGAAAAGTCATTTCTGCCCTACGTCAGAAAAGTCACAGCAAGGACTCGACAGGTTNTGTGGGCAAGACGGAAGGAGCAACAATTTAAAGTTCTGACGCGTTTTAGAAAGATGAAAGAAGTTGAAGAAGGAAAAGGCCAAAGAATGGAGTCTACTGATGAACCTGAGGCTAGAAGAAAATTGCTCATTCGCCATCCTCCCAGAAATCAGCCATCTTTGCCGCACTGGTATCCCACAGGCGTTTGGGAACTCCGTAAAGAAAGCTGGTCAAAGAAGTTTGGACATATGGCACACGGAAATTCAAGAAAGGCTGATTCGAGTGTGCAAGGCGCGAGGAACCAGGGTAGAGGAAAAAACCTCAAGAAAGAACTCCCCGAGAAACCTTCCCACCATCAGAGAAACTGGGGTTCAGCTCAAGAAAGGAGGTTCACCCAGCATGGAAATGTGAGGAGGCATCCCAGGTATCAACGGGTCAGAGATGAAAACCAGACAAGATATAATGGACCTAACTTCAAGAGATCGGCAGACACGGCAGGAGAACTGTCAGACATCAGGCTCTTTCCAGTCAAAGAATTCTGGGTCAGGGTGTGAGCAGAAACACCTCGCATCAAAGCAATATTTCATCTCCCTGTACTAAAGAGAAGAACGGACAGAGAGATGGGCTGGGCGCTCAAAGTCAGAGGCGCAAGCAGAAGCACAGAAGATCCAGAAAAAGTAATTTGTAGAAAAATTACAAACGCCAAGAGAAAAGACAGAGAACAAATCGTTCTCAGGGATCTTCAGGTTAAAGAACCGTCAAAGAGAACGAGTTCAGATCAGGAGCGCCACAATAGAGACTCAGAAAATTGATCCATTTTATTTTTTATTTATTGCATTAAATTTCATGACAGGATGGAGGTTAGAGTAAAACCCCTCCTGCTTTTTAGTTTTATATTTGGTTTTTTTTTGTTTTTTTATATTTTTTTTACATCTTCTTACCCAACATAAAAGTTTTTTTTTTAAGTGTGTGTTATCTTTGCGTTGAGCTAAACAAAGATAACTCATTTATTCACACAGTCTCCCATCCCATCCCAGCTTCATGAAGCTGTGACAGAGCGTCTCACTCTGTGGTTCAACACGGAGGCTTCATCGCCCTCTGGTGGACAGAAGATGACACTGACAGTTCTTTGTCTCCTACAACAAACCTTGGAGATCAGGAGTGTCAAACTCAGAGACACCAGGGGGCAAAATTAAAAAGCTGGTCCTAGCCAAGGGCCAGTTTTGATCAATGTTTAAAAAAAAAATAATAATAATAACCCTAATTTTTGATGTTATATGTCAATTAATTCATATAGAAATATGAATTACCTTTTCCCAGTTGCATATTATAAAAAATTTAGAGCAAACATGTTTTAATAAACAAAGACAAATAAATTAAATCTAAAGAGACATCATTAGCATTCATGTCTTCTGCCTCACTCGGTTTTTAAATGAATTTTTTCTCCATTAAAGCAGATTTTAAAAAGAGCCATCAAGAAGAATCTAAACATACAGCTGCTGGCATTTAATTTTGAGTTTCTTTTAATGTATGCTGCCTTTTTCTGAATTTTCCTTTTGTTTCACTGTTACTCTGATACTCTTTAAAGTCAGACACCAGACATGTTTTATTGGCTGCAAGTTTATCAACAAGAGTTTGATCGGTCCCATTTGATGTTCTTTGTTTTATGTCAAAATAAAGGTTATTGAGAAATTGAAACCTTAATTTTCTTGTCTTCAAAGTAACAAGAAGACTTTACTAAATAGACTCAGTTTTTTAAGCCAAATGAGGAAACTGTAGACTCAGATCTAATAAAATTTTAAACATTATCTTGTGGGACGGATGAAATGTTACCAAGGGCTGGATCTGGCCCGCGGGCCTTGAGTTTGACAAGTGTGTTGTAGACGTACATCTAATGATCACTTTGAGCG
Organism: Kryptolebias marmoratus; assembly: GCF_001649575.2. Classification (NCBI taxonomy): domain Eukaryota; kingdom Metazoa; phylum Chordata; class Actinopteri; order Cyprinodontiformes; family Rivulidae; genus Kryptolebias; species Kryptolebias marmoratus. The sequence goes on from NC_051432.1 coordinate 5,063,343, forward strand.
TTTTCTTAAAATCCGTCCAGTGGTTCACAAGATATTTTACTAATAGACAAAGCAAACCCACAAATACAGTAAAAAAAAATATATAGGCTATAAAAAATTCCCTTCTCACCCTCCGCGGGTGGTCTTTGTTTCATCCTCTGAGCTCGGGTCCTCTACCAGAGGCCTGGGAGCTTGAAGGTTCTGCGCAGTTCTTGGCTGTGCCTAGAACTGCACATTTCTGGACTGAGATGTCTGATGTTGTTCCTGGGATCTGTTGTAGCCACTGCTCC
>NC_051432.1:5065383-5066534 GCF_001649575.2 Kryptolebias marmoratus
GTGTTTGGCTCCTCTGCTATTTATGCCAATGCCCTTCTGTGCTGTGCTCATGTATTTTTCCATGTGCCTACTTATTTTGGCTGCTATGATGCCTGACATGAGCTTCCATGTTGTAGAGAGACAGGTTATTGGCCGATAGTTGGATGGGACTGAACCCTTTGAGGAAATCTTCTGGATCAGGATTGTGCACCCTTTAGTTAACCATTCAGGGTGGGTCCCATTTTTCAGTACTAGAATATCAGTAGAATAGTAGCATTCCAACAGTAGTAGTAGCTGTTGGAATGCTACTATCCATATATATATATATATATATACAATAATAATAGAAGCAAAATGAAAGAAGAACAGTTTTCCAAGACAGAATTGAGACATACATCAGTGAAGTACAAAAAAAAATCTGTTTTATTTCATATCTCAGATTACAAACAGCTCAAATAATCAACTTTAATTAAAAACTGATCCTGTTGGGGTAAAATAACAGAAATGGTCTGATTATAAACAAGATCCAGAGAAGTGCATCTACGCAGCTGAAGGACCAGTAATACCCTCTCAGACACACACACTTTATGTACAAAGAACAAACACAAACATCCACAAGGAGCAGAGTGAGCGGTCTGTAAACCCTGGTAGTCAGCTGCAGCAGGTCTGACCCACCTCAGCACACACTCATTACCAAGATCCTCTGTATTAGTAGTACTTGTCATTATTCTGAACAATGAAATAACTGGGGGTCTTTAGAACAGCTGTGATTCTCTGCTCTTACATGGTCTTTTTTTTACTTGCAGAGTTTTAGGTTTTTTTTAAATACTCAGTAGTTTTGTTGTAGTTCATGAGCTCAGAACCTGGAGAAGCAAAACAAAAATATCTCATCTTCTTTACTTTCTTTGTTTTCTTTGCTGACAGCAGAAAATGTGATGACTATGGTGCTGTCATTAGATCTATGTGCAGTTTTTCTTCATACTTACATGCAGTGGCGGCTCCAGAGATTTTTTTCTGCAGGTGCTAAGGGGGTGCTAAGCATTTTATTGAGGGTGCTAATGAAGGATTATTTGTTCTTACAGTTCTCAACACACACAGACGCAAGCACAAACATATATAATCATATATATATGGTATATAAATGAAGAACAGAATGAAATATACATATGTAT
>NC_051432.1:5068674-5073638 GCF_001649575.2 Kryptolebias marmoratus
GTTAACAACAAATTAAACAATTGCAACGGCTGGAAAAAAGTGCGGGGGATATAGGGCATACATAAGGGAAGTGGGGGACATGTCCCACACATACCCCGGTTATGCCTTTGCTTGGGGGTGCTACGGGGGTGCTATGACTTTTCCAGGGGGAGCTATAGCACCCCCTAGCGCCCCCCTGGCGCCGCCAGTGCTTACATGGTAAATGGTAGAAATGATATTTCTTTGTGTGTTCAAATGAGCTTTACCTTAGTGGGAGAGATGTTTGCTCAGCGACTCTGTTATAAACCCAGCTGGACAGTCTGATTGTTTTTATTATGTCCGTTACGTTTCTGAGTGGATCTCCTGCACATCTGTCCCAAACAAACCAGTAAACAAAAGTTAAAAAGTAAAAAATGCTGCATTTTGTTTTTACCTCATGTTTACAGTCATGAAAAAAGGTTTTATGTATCAGAACATAAGAAAGATTTTAATCTCTAAAATGAGTCAAATCTAAGCTCAAATGTAAAAACAATAACTAAAACAAAATGGAAAGGTTTTAGTCACTTTGCTGCTCTGGAGCAGACAGGTGTCTGTTAACACAATGCCAAGATGGAAAGACATCAGCAATGACCTTAGAGAAGCAGCTGTTGCTGCTCATTAATCTGGGAAGGGTCAAAGGTCATTTCCAACCTATTTGGAGTCCATCTTTCTACAGAGAGGAGGATTATTCCCAAGTGGAAATGTTTAGTACGATGTTTAGAGTAATGAGCTCCATCTTAGACTCTACAGGCCTCAGTCAGAAGGTTAAAAGTTAAAGGTCATGACAGGACAATTAGACGGCAGCAGAAAAGCTCTTCTCTGTAAAAACAACATGGTAGCACGACTGACCAAAGTACAGATGATTACCCAGAATGCACAGCAGCATGTTTAGAGAAAGCCAAATACAGCAGATCAGCACACCTCATCCCAGCTGTCAGCACGGAGGTGGAGGGCTGATGGTTTGGGCTCCTTGCAGTCACTGAGTCAACCATGAACTCCTCTGTGGACCAAAGGACTCTGGAGTCAAATCTGTCTGGAGACATATGTCCTACAGCTGAGGATTGGTCATGGTTTTGCTTAATAAACAGTGGAAGAGTGGAATCTGTTGTCATTTTGTTCACTTAAAGTTAGATTTAAAAAAACATCTTTATAACTCGATAAAGACCAGATCAGTTTTTAAAGTCCTGATTTGTGAAACCCCAGAAGGTGGATTGTATTTCCATGATTGTACATGACATGACATATTTTTTTTGGTGTCTTATTTTTAATGATTAGTCATCCTGATGGGGATGGTAAAAACCTTCTCCATCTGTATTTTGGTTATAATTTACGTCCCTAACATTAAAACAAAGTGTTCAGTTGACCCAAACATCTGCTTCACATCTACATATATTTGACACCACTTCTGTTCTTCTGCATATTTACCTTTTCATTTACAACATTACAGGACCCCATTGGGTCCTTCTAATTCCAGGCGCGCGGCTTTTACTCTGCCTCTTGGAGCAAAGAGAGGTAGATGTTGGACTGAAGGAAGCGTGGGTAACAATCTGTGTCTAGCAGAGAGCAGATCCGCTTCTGTGCGTGCTGTAATGAGGTGCGGGAGGGAGCCTGCAGCAGCTGGAGGGTCAAATCTCTGGTCTTACTGTCCAGGTTCACCTGAAACAATGCAACACAGAAAAGACAACCTTCCATCAAACAGCAGCTCTAAAACCAACTCTGTGTCAGATCTGAAAAACGAAAAGCACATTTTGTACGAAATTTAAAAACTGCAGCTTTAAACATTAAAAAAGACAAGTGTTCAATTCTGAGTTTGTTCTTGTAGATATCCTTGGTGTTCTCAGATGGCTAATTATATATGATTATTGAATGTAGATGTCCATCCTATGATTACTTTCTGAAAGTTTCAATAAAATCTTTCCACTGGTTCATGAGATATTTTGCTAACAGACAAACAAACAAGCACAAGTTTGCACTACTATCCTTATTGCATTGACTTCCATCCATTTCTGCAGCCTAACACTGAGCCTTGTCCTTAACCTAACCGTTACCACGACATGCCTGACACTAATGGAAACTCAGTTCACACTATAGCCATAAACATAAACCCTAACCCAAAGAAATGAGGTTCTGTTGTATTAGAACCAGGCTTTAGTCGCCGTAAGGACTACTGGTCCTGACAAGGTAGGTGATTAAACCAGAAAAGGTCCTAACAAGGTAACAAAACTAGGTATACACACACACAAAAACATTATAGCTTTTGCTGGTGTAAAATAAAAATTTAAAGAAAAATCACCACCCCTAAATTCCCTGAAAGGGCACTACCCACAGTCTGAAATCACTGCTCTAATGGCACCAATACCACAGTGAAACATGGTGGTGGCAGCATCGTGCTGTGGGGATATCTGTCCTTGGCAGGACCTACACCTTAGTCTGAATGAAAACTTGCAGTATGACTTGAAAATTCTTGAACATCAGCAGAACTCATAAATATTAAAGAAGTGGGAGCAGCTCTTTCAGTTTGCTTGGTAAATATTTGCACCTTTAAGAAGTGGTCGTTGTGTCTCAGTGGGCAAACATCATTCATGAGGGAGTCTCCACAATATCTTCAGGATGTCTCATGTGGTTTTTAACTGCAGTCCTGTCACTTGAGTTTCAAACATATTCCCAAATAATTTAGGCGCCATATTTTCTGTCACAAAGTCATTGTGGGTGTTTCCGACTCTTCTCCAGCTGCATTTAGACTCCTGCAGTGAGAACAAACAACATCCAAAGCTAATGTCCAGATCTAATAACCACACTAATGATCAATAATAATTATTGAAAAACAGGTCCAAATCTGCCATCAACAAGAACCTGAACATTCAGCTGCTAAGATTTAGCTTTGAAACAAAAAGGAAAATTCAGTCACTAAATTTAGCGAGTTTTCAGATCCCTCTAGCCATTTTTCAAAGCGACTAGCGACCAAACTAGGGACTTTTTTCTGTGTTACTGGAGACTTTGGCAACTAAATGTGTGGAAGCATTGCAGCATGCCATAAGCCCCGCCCACTTCCCCAAGCACTGACAGCTGTCAATCCCACAGCAGAGAGGAGACCCACAGTGGTGCAAATCCAGTCGGCATTTTCTGTATTTACCAGGTGTTTGTGTATGTGTAAATGATATGATCGATAACAGAGACACGTCACTGATCAGGCGCCCCTCCGCTCCTTCACCTGCCCTCCTGTCGCGCTGCCCTGAAGCATGCACTTGAGCGTGATTGTTTTTATTTGAATCGTGTTATCATCTGATGACAGAGAGCTAAAGATGGAGAGGCAGAAAATTGAAGAGGCAGAAGAATAAAGATGTTGTAGGGATGAAAGAAAGTTTTTCAAAGTGGTTGAAAGACAGCAGGAAGTTCTGTCAGGTTTCCATAAAACCTGTGTCAAGAGGAGGCCTGGAAATGTTCAGGTTACAACTGTTTACTGATCAGTAGAACAGATCATGACAGGAAAAATAAAGGAACTTGTTTGTGTTATTTTGTTGTTCAGACAGTAATCATTTGTTGAACTTGATGGTGAATCATAAAGCAGATACATTACAGAAGCTGGGAGTTTAAATGTCTCCTCTGGGATATAACTCTACAGAGCTGTTGGGATTAATCTGATTAATCTGATCAGATGAAGTGTCCAATCACTAACTGATATCCAACAAGGATATCATTTAAAATTAAAATTTCATGTTTTTTATATGTGGTTTGACTGCTGTATTTTTTAAGTCTCCTGAACACAAAGTTCCTGTCATTCAGCTGAGAGGACGGAGGGAAAGAATCAGGACAGACAGGAAGGAAACAGGTTGGTCCAACATGAGCTGGAAGTGTAGAAACAGCCACTTAATACCAAGTAATTAATATCAAAATATTATTTGTATTGAAAAAGTGAAATAGCAAGATGTGTAATTTATTTAAAGCTATTAAATAACACTTGTTTGACCATATGACTCAGAGATGAACACAGAGAAGGAATGAAAAAGACAGACATGAGGTCAGTGATCAGCTGCTGTAGAGGAGAGCAGAGATGACATCAGGTAGGAATAATTCAGCAAGTCATTTTGGGACAATTAGTGCAGGAAGATGACAAGTCAATCATCATGATCAGAGGTGATCATATCAACAGTGGCAAATTTTGCTCAGGTTTGCATAAACAATTTTTGCATTAATCTTAGAAACTAGCACTGCATTATAATCAGTGTTTAAAACACATTAACAGAAACTTGAAGGCAACTGTACATGAACTTCTCTTGGAGACAGGTGGAAATGTTTAAAAAAAAATAACGAACATTTTTAACATTTACACTTTTGTGTTGAACAAACCTGACATGCAAATAAAGAAAACTCTCCATCTTAAAAAGATATTGAACTCAATAAACAGATTTTCTGCCTCTGTAGTGAAAATGCATTGAACAGATCCATCTTTTCAGACTTGAGAAAGGAATCTCTCAGTTTAATCGCCTACAGCACCCTCTGCTGGTTGTCTTGAGTCAATACATTGCATAAATTCAACTAATTTACAGAGTAAGACCTGGCTGCAGCAAACAGAATGGGGCGGCTGGTAAAGGAAAAAGCGCCCCCTTCATTTCCGGGGTGGAATAGTCCCATTTCCATATATGGTATGGGACTGACATATGGTCCGTCCCCACGCCTTTCTGTTTGCTGCAGTCAGGAGGGTAATGTCTCTTGGGGGAAGGGGGACAGTGTGATAGAACAACTGGTGGCGAGAATAACTGGTTGAAACCTATGCGCACCGCAGATGTTTCTAAAGCATAGGTGGCTGTGTTGATGCCTGATGAAAATGTTGCTAACGTAACAAAACTGTTCGCAAAAAGTTAATCAGGCATCATATCTGGCGAGTAAATTTCTGTTTTCGCGGGCTACAATGACGTGACAAAGAATTGATATTCACAGAAAAGCAT
>NC_051432.1:5073738-5074574 GCF_001649575.2 Kryptolebias marmoratus
GATTCCCCAAGGGACACGGTCAAACGCCTTCTCCAAGTCCACAAAACACATGTAGACTGGTTGGGNTGAACTCCCATGCACCCTCAAGGACCCTCCTGAGGGTATAGAGCTGGTCCAGTGTTCCACGACCAGGACGAAAATCACACTGCTCTTCCTGAATCCGAGGTTCGACTATCCGACGGACCCTCCTCTCCAGAACCCCTGAATATACCTTACCAGGGAGGCTTAAGAGTGTGATCCTTCTCTTATTGGAACACACTCTCCGGCCCCCCTTTTTGCATGCCGCTTGGACTGCCGGTACCTGTCAGCTGCTTCTGGCGTCCCACAGGCCAAGAAGGCCCAATAAGACTCCTTCTTCAGCCTGACAGCATCCCTCACTGCTGGTGTCCACCAGCAGGTTCGAAGGTTGCCGCCGCGACAGGCACTAACTACCTCCCTTGGAACATGTTCAAAGTTCTCCCAGAGGTGGGAGTTAAAGCTCTGCCTAATAGGAAGTTGTGTGAAGCTGACACCCCACCCACGTCCAAAAATCCAGCAAATAGTCTGAATGGTTAGTGCAGGTTTGTGCCATTAAAATTTTCGTTTGTGCAGCTTTGGTTTCTGAGATATTAAAAATTATTTTTTAGGTCATCCAGAGTTCACCATCCCCCCATCTTGCTCCAAAACAAACCAAAGTGGGCTAGTTTGTTAGTGCTTCGTTTGTGCAGGTTTGTGCCGTTAAAACTGTCGTTTGTGCAGCTTTCGTCTTTGAGATATTAAAAGTTATAATTTTGGCCGATGACGTCACCATCCCCCCATCTTGCTCCAAAACAAACCAAAGTGGGCTAGCTCGTTAG
>NC_051432.1:5076086-5077059 GCF_001649575.2 Kryptolebias marmoratus
CAGGGGAAGCAGCCTAAGCAGGGAGACCCAGACTTCCCTCTCCCCAGCCACTTGGGCCAGCTCCTCTGGGGGAATCCCAAGGCGTTCCCAGGCCAGCCGAGAAACATAGTCCCTCCAGCGTGTCCTGGGTCTTCCTCTGGGCCTCCTCCCAGTTGGACGTGCCCGGAACACCTCACCAGGGAGGCGTCCAGAAGGCATCCTAATCAAATGCCTGAGCCACCTCAACTGGCTCCTCTTGACATGGAGAAGCAACAGCTCTACTTTGAGTCCCTCCCGGATGACCGAGCTTCTCACCCTATCTCTGAGGGAGAGCCCAGACACCCTGCGGAGACAACTCATTTCAGCCGCTTGTATTCGCGATCTCATTCTTTTGGTCACTACCCAAAGCTCGTGACCATAAATGAGGGTAGGAACGAAGATCGACCGGTAAATTGAGAGCTTCGCCTTTAGACTTAGCTTTCTCTTCACCACGACAGACCGGTATAGTGCCCGCTTCACTGCAGATGCTGCACAAATCCGCCTGTCGATCTCCCGCTCCATTTTTCCCTCATTTGTGAACAAGACCCTGACATACTTAAACTCCACCACTTGGGGCAGGACATCTTCCTCAACCCGGAGAAGGCACTCTACTCTTTTCCGGCTAAAGACTATGGCCTTGGATTTGGAGGCACTGATCCTCATCCCAGCCACTTCGCACTCGGCTGTGAACCACCCCAGCGAAAGCTGTAGATCAAGGTATGATGAAGCCAATAGGACCACATCAAATGCAAAAAGCAGAGACGCAATCCTAAGGTCACCAAAACGGATCCCCTCAACACCTTGGCTGCACCTAGAAATTTTGTCCATAAACATTATGAACAGAATCGGTGACAAAGGGCAACCTTGGCGGAGTCCAACTCTCACTGGAAACGAGTCTGACTTACTGCCGGCAATGTGGACCAAGCTCTGACACCGGTCATATAGGGACCTAACA
>NC_051432.1:5077890-5079269 GCF_001649575.2 Kryptolebias marmoratus
ATCTTTGTAATAACCTGTGTTTTCTCTCTGCTTTTGGTAAAATAAATATTTAAATTTAAGGTATTGTCTCCTTACGGTCTCTTTCCATCAACCAACTCGGGTGAGGTGAAGGAGGAGGAATGCAGGTGAAAATCCTTACCTCAACACTTAGTATATGTTTTGGTATATGTCTATTAAGGACTTATAGCCCCCCCGGAGAAAACTCCACCAGCCACCACCAGTCACAGCCAAAAGTCACCAACTCAGACTGACATAGCTATAATCCACAAGATCTCACAGTATTAGCATGAGATCGATCAGAAGGTCATTTGATGAAAAGAGCTGTAACTCGGTTCCTTCTCAGCAATGAGATGGTCTTCATCATTTCTCAAAATTAGATGAGTCTAAAACTCTGGTAGGAAAGGTGGCTAGGATGTTCATTTTATACATATTTATAGAAAACACCAAGTTTCCTAATAATTATCAGCAAACAAAAGTCTCAGAATTCAGTTTGCTGCCACCGAGAAGAAAAAACAAACAATAAAATCAGCTGAACTGAGTGAAATCAGGAAACGGATAGATTCAGGCTGGAAAGCTCCAGAAATGAGAAGTGAAGACAACCTGTGTTAGCTGCAAATACTGCAGGGAGATCTGTTTGATCAGCCATTAAAGACGATGTTCAACCTGAAAACTTACCCGAGCAAAAACACGAAACAATCACGCAGGCCAGTAGTTCGGAGATCTTCATCATACTTTAGTCAACGAAGTTGTTGGTAAATAACAAACACAGCTGATATCGGACTTCGAAAGACAGAAAAGCTGATATCGGAGTCAGAATGTGTTTAAAGTCTGCGCCGGCTCTAAAAACCTGCTGTGACTGGAAAATATTCCCCGCAAAAAAAATAAATAAATAAAGGTAGTAGCCAATCACAGGAGACAACCGGTTTGACGTCACAGCACTGTCCAATACTTGATATTTAGAGGGATGTGTACAAACTTCCACTTATTGTTGTAGAAATGGTACAGTCAGGAAAAGCGCATGAATCGGTGGCTCTGCACCATTTATCAGCCGGCTGACGACGGTGCGCCGGCCGGGCGGGGATCCTGCGGTGGCCGCCCAGCTTCGACCAAACAAAACAGGCTGATTGTGATGATCTCTGTGTAGCTTCTTCTGTGTAGCGGAAGAAGATGGATATCTTCTTCCGCTTATCCGGGGTTGGGTCGCAGGGGAAGCAGCCTAAGCAGGGAGACCCAGACTTCCCTCTCCCCAGCCACTTGGGCCAGCTCCTCTGGGGGAATCCCAAGGCGTTCCCAGGCCAGCCGAGAAACATAGTCCCTCCAGCGTGTCCTGGGTCTTCCTCTGGGCCTCCTCCCAGTTGGACGTGCCCGGAACACCTCAC
>NC_051432.1:5089322-5104641 GCF_001649575.2 Kryptolebias marmoratus
AGACCCTCACAATACGTTTGGGCCTGCCAGGTCTGAACGGCATCCTCCCCCACCATCGGAGCCAACTCACCACCAGGTAGTGGTCAGTTGACAGCTCCGCTTCGCATGTTAGCTGTTACAGGAAATTTAAATTGTCCTGATTGGTCGGCTGTATTTGAAGGTGACACCGCAGATCCATCCAGGGTCATGTTGGGTTTCAGTTCTACCATTAATGTGCAACAAAAACAGACTGAATGTATTCCAGCAGAAATTCCCAGGTGCCTGACCCAGATCCGGAAACGCACAGTTTCCAGCAGATTGATTGACTGATGCGGGAAGTTCAACTTTCGCGGCTTTTTTGTTCCTCGCCAGAAAGGCCCGTGTGCGTGTCTGTCTATAAGCAAAATATTTCCTGAACCATTCTAAGGATTTCACTGAAACTTGCAGACAGTAATCATTGGATATCGGTCTACAACTGATTACCTTTAGAGATCAATCCATTTCAAGATGGCCGCCACAGCTAATGAACATTGGCCGACGTGTTAATTTTACAGCTGTTGAGCAAACATCTGATGTGGTATTTGTCATTAACAACAAACTCAGAGTGTGATGTCTCACAACATTACTTGGGATTTTCAAACAGCTCCAACTTCATAATTTTTTAGCCTGAGATAATCTCAGTCTGAAACTCTGGCCCTAAAGGTGGCGGGCAATATGCATTTCTTCAAGGAACGCTTGGCCTTTCATTTTAAATAAAGGCATCAAGTCAGGAAAATAATTAAAAAAAAACCCCAGCCAGTTCAGATTTTAATGCAGAATGTGTTGCTGTGTGAAGAAGTCCACACACTCATTAAAACCCAAATCAGTCAGAAAGAACAAAGATGATGCTTCAGGTACCCTTTATCCCCCAACAAGAAAATATTTATTTGAAGTAATTTCAAACAAGAAAACAACATGGCTGATTAACAACAAGTGACCACAAAGTTCTTGCTCTTCAGTTGGCAAGAAGATATGAGGAGATGAATGTGAGGTGGCCTTGTGTCGAGCTAAGAGGACATCTGGTAAAAGGAAGTGCAGGTCCATTGTCTTCATCGCCTTTATACCCCAGACAGAGTGCAAGAACCCCCCCAGCCCCCATTCCCCTCCAAATGCTTGTTGGGAAAATGCCACCTGCAGCTCCTTCAGCCAGAGGTGCTGCTCTGTTGGAGTGCAGCTCACCCACTGGAACATTGTTAGAACTCCTGATTTGATTTCCTCCTATGAAAAACTTTTTGCAAAATAAAAATAGATCAGCAACTATGATTAACATGCTCCTTATTGTAAATATACAATATTTATTGCATTTCTCAAATAGACTTGTTTCTTATTTCCTTTCTGGCCACCATCTTCCACCTGAAAACCGACAAAAGCCAACAAGAACAGCACTGGTACCGATGAGAGAAGGCAAAGAGCAGCAGGAAGTGCTGCATCCCTGAGAGTAGACAATCTGACCTCAACCAGCAGCTTTTAGCATTCACCAGGCTGAATGTGACGTGATTAGTGTCATAAAGTGAAGCTTAATGCTCGCTTTTTCTTTGAAAGTCAACCATAGAACCTCCATCTGTTTTGATACAGTTTCTGGCACTTGAGTGTTGGTCTTTTGTTGGCTACTATTGTCTACAATCTGTACAAACTGCTCCTTGCATAGCAAATAAACAACATGGTGTCCCCCTCTGGCCTTACAGTCCTCCTTTAAAGCAGCAAAAGCAGAAGAAGAATCATAGCTTGGAGATCAACTTCCCTGGAAGAAGAGCTCTGAAGAAAATGACAAATGATCCCCTTGTAAACTCGTCTGAAGGGCTCTAAAATCTGCAGCTAAATCACCTGAACTTGGTCCAGTAAACAAATCATTTTGTGCTGAAACAGAAAACATTCTTATCAATGTGAAAGAAATCTTGACGCCTTTAGTGCACAAATCCTAATTGTGCACAGTGCATCTGTCAGCTCAGCAGTAAGGCTGAAAGGTGGAAAAGAAAAACCCATAAAAGAATGGGAATGAGCAGAACCCATCCTCTGCTGTGCTCTCACCCACAATCGAAGAGGAAAAATAAAAATCTCACTTGGGACAGCACAAAACCCGCCATCATTCCTGTGACTCCATAAGATTTGGCACATGGAGAAAAAGTAAAGAGCGGACTGAAACACACCCTTACCTGGCACAGCTGGAATGGCTATCAACAACAGAAGCAAATCAAAACAACAACCACTAATGAGCACCACATTCACAGAATTGAAGAGCTTCGCAGAAACATCTGAGTGGAATTCACTGACTTGTATACTAATAATTTCCCCAAAATAATTATTGCTGACACCACAAACCAAACAAAAAAAAAACAACTAAAATGTCATCAAGAAGTATGAAGATCACAACTATCAACATTCTCATCAAAAATACATATTTAAAGAAAAAGCTAAGCTGGAATGTAGAGGTTTTGGAAGCATCCGGAGTTTGGTCCTGATATGTAGTGTCAATCATCGGCCTCGGCAGCCCATCAGCGGAGATGTGGAGGTGGGCCCGGTTGGAGAGGTCAGGGGGTTTTGTTCTTTGTGTTCACCTCTGTGCTGCTGGTTTAGTGTTGGTGTGTGTTGTAGTGTGTGGGAGCCTCTCCAACGGCTCGACAAATCATCCAACACAGTCCAAGTCCTTAGCTCAGGTCAGTTCACCTCCCCACAGGAGGTGCTGGAGGAGCTCCTCTCATCACACCTGAGAGCAGAACAAGAGACGGTTTACTTCAAAACACAGATGGAGGAAGGAGCAACTCTGAAAGACGGGCAGTCTACACGCCCAGACAAATGCTGCTTGGATGGTGGACATAAAAAAGGACACACACCTTTAGAAATGTGACAAAGAAGAATGTGTGGTGTGTGAACAAAAAGATTAAATTTGGAGCATCAAGTCCTGTACAGATTTGTTGGTATCCTTAAAGAGAATATTAATCTTTATAGCTACGTTTCAAACTAAGTGTTTGAGCAGTTTTGTTGTTTGAATTATTGTAGAAGGTAGTGAGGGCCAAATGAAGCTTTTCTGAAGCTTGTCTTGAAAAAGGGTTCATCACCTGAAGCTTTTCAACACAGTCCTGTTTAGTGACATCTTGTGGCCAAAAGTGTGAAGAACAGCTTAAAACTAAAATCTGAAATGAACTAATCATGGTGGTTTCTCTTTCCACCGAGTTGAGTTGACAGGTGTTTAATATCATGTGAGATCCCCACACTAACAGAACTGGTTTGTTATATTTCACCTAAACTCACCACGAGTCAAACTAACGTTTCACTTCCTTCTAAACCTTTGACTCAGGGACCAAAGCAGTCACGTGTTTTCGTTGCCTTTGAGGCTTTGGGAGTCATTGCTGTTATTTGTATTTTGTGGGGTTGTGTGGAGAACTTGTAAAACAGTAAATTGTAATGTTCATGTTGCAAACATTTGGAGATGTGGAAACTGACAGATAGTGAAAGTAATAAACAACAACAACAAAAGGGATTACAGAATAGTTGCCATCTTTTATCCTTTATTTGTTGCAGAACATGTTGGGTGTGAAAATGTTGGCAGCCTGTTGGAAAACATCATGTAAGGTAGGCTGTTTTTACCATGCAAGAAAGAAATATATATTGCTGCTGTTACAGTCAGACATTAAAACATTAAAATTAGTTAAAGATGGTTTCAAAAATGTCAGCTCCATATTCATTTTGTCTTTGTTTTGCACAGTATAATAATATTGCCTCTTTTTCTCTCATGTACACACATTGTTTGTCCCTGCTCCTAATTTAAATAATTATTGACCTTTCACTGAAAGAAGGCTTATTACACTTTGCTGTGAGAAAGTGATTTTGTTGTTGGATGTAGCAACTTTTTAAACAATTTTCACACACTTCTCCCCACAAAAGCATCGAGTTAACCTCAGCTGCTTATTTAAAAAGACAAACAATGGTTGTTTTTTCTTACCTCTTTCACTTTTGCTGGGGTAGTCCTTGTTAAAGGGTCTGTAGTCCTCTGGAGGTGGAAGATCTTCAACAGGATGGAAATCAAACTTGGATTCAAAATCATCTGAGAAGAAAAAAAAAACCCACATACATATGATTAAGAATAAGAATTAGGTTATATACTAAATGAGAAAACTGGAGCTTGCAAACAAGCCTTTATAATTGACAAACAAAACAGACATTGGGGAGTAAAGAAAGTCAAATATTCTGGCAAACAGTAGGAAAAGCAGAGAAGAATGAAGAAAATAAACCAATAAAAGATCATTATCAGATATAAAATTTTAAAAAAGCTAAACCTTTAGCCCCATCTTCCGTGACCAAATTTATCCCCGAGCTGCAGAATAGTTCACATGATTGTTTCAGTAACATGGAAACACTATAAAAAAACTTCTTTTTTGAGAATAAAAAGCTCAGAATTGCTCAGATGTTTTGCCTAATTGTTGAACAGAAGATGAGCAGAGTGTAAAATACACAACACAAAGAGCTGAACTGGACACACACACACCGACTGAACTGCCTGATACTCAACACACACATTCAAACAAACAAAAATAAAAATATTTTTAACCCTCCCATGGTTACAAGGGCTTCTCTACCTCTCTGTCTTTTAAGGGCTTCGGGAGGGTTAAGGTAATAGAATATTATGTGTCAATTAGTCTTATGAGTTTTTAAATTGCTCAAATGATCAAAAATCAACCTGATTCTTTTAATTGTTTACATTTTTCTTTTACAATTACAAAAAGTGAAAGGGGTCTGAATACTTTCTGAACCCACTCCAAGTGGCTTGTCAATTTTATTTTGCTTTCTGCTTGTGTTTTTATTTATTGTGACCTGGAAAACATGTGAAGGGCAGCCTCTTCTGTTTGTGTTTACCCACAGAGATCAACAGGGATCATGACAAGACTTCATTCTTCATTCAGACTTGAAGCAGCAAACAGGATACAGTTTACGTACAGCCACTGTCTTACCAAAGGATTTTAACAACTCTGTGAGAGTTTGGAGGAATGAAGGTCCAGTAGTCCGTTTAGGATTTTAACGCCCACCCCCCCTAAAACAAAGTTGATGTTTATATGGGTGACTTTTTACTGAGGCTCACAAGTATTTTTGTTAGGTTTGGTTTGAGTGTATATTCAACAGTTCACTGTATGATTACAGTCTCTGAATCCATAAACTTACAGCTGCTTCACAAATCATTTCCATCATGCGAGGACATTTATTCTAAAAGAGAGCCTAAAAAGAATCGACAAAAACTGTTCTTTGAACTTTAGTCAGCAGCAGTTATGATGAAAGCAGAATTATTAATAATAACTTAAAGCAATTCTTTAAGTGATGGGTACAGAAAGAAGGGGGGATTGTCTCCAACAGCTACAGGCACTATAGAAACATCTCCAAGCATCTTAAGGTAGTATCTTACTGCGACTGGTCGAGACTAGTTGACAAACGACATTCACGAGGGAGTTAGCAGATGTTCTGAATTTCCTTGTATTAGTTGCAGAGGCTCGCAGCTGTCATGGCGGGTGCAAGGTGGGCGGAGTGGTACAACCAAATAATGTATTCGGCCAAATGCGCAAGATGTGCATGTGAAAATAGGTTGAGAGTTTCCAAACTTTGCGGTGGTTTGCTGGTTGCTTGGTCTCAGAATTCAACTGAAAATGAATGGGGGGGTTTTCTAAAAATTTTGAGTCTCCAACATTCACAGCTCAATGAGATATGACCTTTACCTGTGCCTACATCTGTTGGTAGGCTTGAGTCTTAAGAAGCTAAACATGGATAGACGATAAAGTTAGGACTGATTTGATGATCTTGATTGCATAATAAGGTAACAGGTGATTGTTTTGAAATGTAAGTGAACTTTACATATTTTTGGGGAGAAACCTTTGTAGTTAATTACAACAGCAGTAAGAACCAGTGTTCTGTCATATATCCACTGAAATAATTTAATTTTAAAATCAGATTTGTTCTTATTCCTCTGTATATTAACATCTGAGTGTTAACATCAGATAGTATTCTATGAACTGCTGCTGTTCTCACGATTTCTCCAGTACAACAGGAAATAAAAGGCTTCTTTGCATAGCTGTAAAAAGATATTTGACTGTCCATGATAATGCATTGCTGCCAGCTCCATCACATCAAGATCATAAACAGATAGTTTAAGAGCAAATAACTGGAACAATTTAAAGAAACATTCGGAGAAGTCATAGCAACTTATTCAATAAAGATAACATTGACTCTTAAATAAGCCATTCGGGCTGAAAGATAATGACATTTTGTAAAATTCTCCAAGTGAAGCCAACCTCTGAGTTTATAGGATTGTACTAGATAACCTAAGAGCTGCAAAGCAATGTAAGGTTAGAAGAGAAGACAGTTCCCTCTGTATTTTCTTATAAATGAGACGTCACAACATAATTTTAGATCTTGTTGCTGTTGGGCAGAAACCTTGCATCTCCAAAATTGCAACTTTTCAGGAGAAGAAGAAAAGGTGTTTCTTTTCAATAAATAGCGTGGTGACAAGTTCATAAAGCTCTTTTAGACACTTTTTGTTGCTTAGCTACACATAAAACTACAGACAGATGTGAAAGGTGACCAAAAAAAAAAAAAAAAAAAAAAAGAAAGAGTTAATTTATGCAAAAACATGAGAACGATGAAAAATGAAGATAAAAGTTTTTTCTTTAACAGCGATGATATATTAAATCCTCTTTGCCTTCATGTTTTAAAATTGCATTTATTTAGCCAACTGCTTTCAAACATGCAGCAAACATGCTCAACAGCAAAATAAATAAATACATAAAAAAGGACAATTCTAAAAGTACATTTTTGTTTTTAGAAAATTGCCAGTTTGTTGACAAAAACTGCTAGTAACACGGGGAAGCCCCACAATCCAGTAACAAAATATCATCTATTTTTTTTAATGAATAAGTGGAAATCTACGTTTGCTGAATTAAATATAAATTGAAATACAGAGATGAGGTATGGGTGGGAAGGACATGATATGATGACGTGTTCTGTACTAACTCACCTATGATGGATTTGGAGGAGTTGCTGGAGTAACCGTTCCTGACAGGTGGAGGAGGGGGAGGTGGTCCAGCTGGGGTCCGGGAGGATGAGGTGGAAGATGCGATGGAGGAAGAGGAGGGAGGAGGAGGTGGTTTACCCACCCGGCTTGGGGGCTCTGAGCTATGGCCACGGTATGGTGGAGGAGGAGGAGGGGCGTCTCGTCCACCGTTACGAGAACTTGGAGGGGGCACCTGAGGAGCTGGGAGGACAAAAGGCACAAATCAATTTTTAAATGGCAGGAAAATTATTAATTAGGCATCAGCTCAGCTCCTCTACTGGTGGCCAGAACCAGATCATTTTCAGCATGACTGGCATTTAATTGCGATAATTATCAAGTTGTAATTGTCATGTGAACAGTCATAAAATGTTTAATGATTTAACAATCCAAACAATGAATAACCTTTTTCTGCCAGATGTTTGGTACTACTGTAATTTATTCTGAATTGATCTTTTGTAGATAAAATATAGTTAACTTGTTAATTGAAGCCTTTTTATTTGTTGAGGTGTGTTAAAATACATGAATAAATAAAAGGTTAGGGAGCCATAATTTAGCTTGGAAAAGAGATCAAGTTTAAATATTTTTTCAGCTAAGATTTGTCCAATGACATGAAGGATATTATTAGTAGATTTCCAGTAACAGAGAGTCAAAGGTCATTAACTTGATAAGGTTTTCAAACACTTTTATTTTCCTGTATAGGCTTTTTTTTTTTTAATGAACACACGATGGGCGGCAGTGGCTCAGGGGGTAGGGGTTTGTCTTATAATCGGAGGGTTATTGGTTCGAACCCCCCCGCTGTCTCAGCCGTTGTGTCCATGGGCAAGACACTTCACCCGCCTTGCCTACTGGTGGTGGTCAACCAGGTTTTTTTAGTAAGAGGAAAGGAATGAAAATGTAAAAATAGAAAAAAAGAAAATGCAACTAGATGGTTATTTAGCAATAAGAAAAAATTTAAAAAGGAAGTAAGATTATATGAGCAAAAAGCAGTTTTATGTCATGTGAAGGATCTAAAACACTGTATCAAACAATTATGGCACTACAAAAAAAAAAAAAAAAAAAGAGAAGACAAGTTGGAAAACTTTCTAACCCAGTGGTGTGAGGTGAACGAAACACGAATATGAGTAGGATTCAACAGTCATGGAAAGACATCGTGACAACAGTTTCTGGGCCTTGAAACGTGGTTTCACTGATGGAGCAGCAGCTCATCGTTCCCAAGTCTAGTTGCAGATTACAATGAACAAAACTGCTTCACCTCATCATCACTTCCAAGTGTGTCTTGTAGCTGCTAAAAGTGTGAAAAAGCCCTAAACCAAACCAGTTTTTGTTTGCCTAAGTTGAACCATGACTGAGCAACAAAAAGGACTAGAATCTGTTGGATGTTGCAAATTTGAGTAGGAAAATAACTGCATTGCAGGCCCAAGCAGCAGATCTAAAGGTAATAATTCACTAGACTGTGACTTGGAGAGCACCTGGTGACTCACAACTGTGAGAAAATTGTGAAAATAAAGGCAAATTTTCTGTTGCTGAATTTGAGTGTTTGCAACTAAGTGACCAGTGAGATGTGAGGCCATGTTTTGCTCATCCAGCTTTTAAATATGGTGGTCTATTTTTGTCTGCACAGCTTGCAAAACTGGATTCTAGCTTCTACACATCATTCTGTTGCCCCCCTCTCCCCCCACATCTTACCTACCTCAGCAGTCGGACCCATGCTGATGATTGAATCTACTGGAATACACTTTGAAAACAAAGATAGGTAGATTTGGACCAGTTTTTGTGTGTGTGTATATATATATATATATATATATATATATATACACAAATCTACCTATCTTTGTTTTCAAAGTGTATTCCAGTAGATTCAATATATATATATATATATATATATATATATATATATATATATATATATATATATATCAATGTTTTTGCCCATGTATATGTGTGTTTGAGAGAAAATTAGTCAGACAAATTTATTGAACATTTTCAAAATTCAAGCGACAAGATTGTGAGCCTCTGCTACTCATGCAAGCAAACCTGAGACTACCTTTGGAGCAAAATCTGTCCACCAGCTAGTCACCAGCAGTCAAAGCCCTGTGAGATACTGGCTTCAGCAGCTGGTGAGCAACTGACTAGTAAATGTTCAAAAAAAGAACAGAAAGAAAGTGAACATTTACACTACAGATGTGTAGCTTTAATTGAATTAATACCAATATCAATGTCCTGATTCCAAAACTATATATGACTTTGCATTAGTTCTTACAACTGTGTGCTCACAACATGCATGAAGTGCAGCATTTATGCATCTGCAAAGAAGAAGACTGAATAAGAAGCTGTTATTATTGGTTTGGTGGAGAGCCAAAGGCATTGTTCTCTTAAATGTGAAATTTATTGAAACATGCAAGTAATGCTGGGCGATATAACGATACATATCGTGGGGACGATAGAAAAGTGTCTATCTTGATATATTTTCTTCTATCGTCTCTATCGTTTCTATCATAATTGTATCAATGATTCATGTAAATATTTCATAACGTAGGCTACGACGAATGTATTAGTGTTGTCACTTTGCATACATTCAGTTTATATAAGTGATAAATAATAAGAAAAACTAGAACTGTGCAGCAGTTATCAATGGGTTCCAAGCTTCCATGCTCTGCCCCTTTCCACGTGCTCGGATCGCGACGTGTTGCCGGCGTGACTTCGCCGCCTCTCTCGGCAAGCGCGCCGAGTCGAAACTCGTCAGGATGATGCGTATTCAAAGGCGCTTCATAAGACGCAACGGTATAATTTGTGAAGAAGGCTCGGGAAGGAAAAGCTAACTGCCATTTGATACCACACAGAGCCAAAGAAATAAATTCATAACAAAGTCAATATTCATTCGAAAAATACAAAAATATTCTCAGATGATCAAGTCTACATCTGTAATAATATGCATTTATCTCCATGTCCCTAGTTTCAATGCTGTTACAGTAAAAAAATGTTAACTGTAATGTTATGCCACAAAGAGCCAAAAAATATTCACAAAAAATCCATAACTCTTCCAAAAATTACCAAAATATTCTCTAATGACCATGCCTACATGTGGAATAATATTCTTTTATTTCTATGTTACTGGATCGAACACATTCCTTATGAAAAATTTAAAACGTTATAAAATTTCCCAAATATTCCCACATCACCATGTGTACATGTGGAATAATGTTTGCACTTTAGGAAATCTCCACACTCAATGGCTTTTGTACAAGAAAGTGTTAACCTTA
This sequence comes from Kryptolebias marmoratus, assembly GCF_001649575.2. NCBI lineage: Eukaryota > Metazoa > Chordata > Actinopteri > Cyprinodontiformes > Rivulidae > Kryptolebias > Kryptolebias marmoratus. The sequence goes on from NC_051432.1 coordinate 5,099,631, forward strand.
GTCGTAGCTGTGCTGGTATTACTGAAATATATTCAGAAATTTGTTAAAAATCAATAATGCCTGAAAAAAAATATCAAAATATTCACAGATAACCAGTATTATGTGCTTTGTTTGCCCAAATTTTCCAATCCACCATAGTCTAAAACTTTGGTCAAAACAAAATAGAAACCAGCTATGTTGGCATTTATATGTTTTTCTTCATTAACCACAAGGGGGCGCTCAAATTTAAGCGATATTTCTTGGGGTTTGTAGTTAGGCTAGGTCTGAACAGAGTACTAAATTTCAAGTCTTTCGGCCAAACAGAGTCCAAGTTGCTACTGCTAGCTTTACTTACGAACTTTGTAGATAGTAACGACATGCTTGAATATAGAGCCGTGAATATTGATCTGCACTTTTACAGATTGTGCAAGGAACATATCCTGTAAGTCTTTGCACTCTAAATTCAACAAGTGATTTTTTTGTGAATTTTTCGAAAATGTTAAAAACTCCACATACATTTTTGCACATAAGCCACACCCACTTAGATCAATCATTACCATATTGATAACATAGTTTCAGGGTTGTATCCTGAAGATACCCACCAAGTTTCACGTAAATCCATTCAGCCATTTCGGCAGTATAAACTTTACCTATTTGTAGCGCCCCTTAGGCACCACTGGTATGAAAACTATTAATAAATTTGAAACTGTTCTTAAGTTACGCTCAATAAAGATTTTATTTTGGAAAAAAAAAATTTCTTTATGCATAATTCATAAACTAAAAAGTTTTTTGAAAATCCGTTCTAATTGTTTGGTTAGCCAGTCGCGCAGTCATACCGTGTGAAGTTTCGCTTCGATTGGCTTTGAGCCTCGGGAGGAGTTAACAAAAGTAGGTTACACATATTTTGCAAGTTTTCTACTAATTAGCATTTTTTTTTTTTTTTTCAAAACTTTTTTTTTTTTTTTTTTTTCAAAACTCACGTAAAACGTCATGGTTCACAGAACAGAACAGAATAGAGATACTGTGAGTACAACTAGTTATTGTAAAAGAATTTGCTAAAAGGCATTTATTGTTGTAACAGCGCCACCTGGAGGTCAAATTTTGCAATTTTTCCCTCATACATAGAGAGCACAATTCTATAATGGATCAGTAATTTCCGCAAAGTTAAAGTTTGACTTGGCAAAGCTCAAAAGTGAGATAGCGTATAAGCCACGCCCACTTCATTATAATATTCATGATATTGTCTCAAGGTGTGGCCTTGATCATATGTACCAAGTTTGGTGTAAATCCATCAAGCGGTTATTCAGATACAAACTTTATGAAATTGTAGCGCCCCCTATTGGTAAAACCACATAAAATTTAATACAAAGTGGCAACATGTCATTTACTATTGGGATCTAAATGCATTTTCCATAATCTTAAAGTATGGCGGAGACATTCATAGTTAATCGCTGTGCTAGCTAGCACTGAAGTGTTTGGTATGGTGTTACTCGCACAAAATTCTAAATTTTTAAAACTTTTTCATCACCGCTTCAGCAGATTGGCCTATAGATGTTATGTACCAAGTTTCACGTTGATCCAGCTTTTAATGTGGAAGTAGTATTTGAAAGTAGGTTTTGCCTTTATTGCGCTATAGCAAAAAATTTTAGTTAGGCAGAAGTGGGCGTGGCCAATGTAAAAAAGATGCAGAATCATCCAGAGTTTCAGGTGGCATCAAGAATTTGAGTGTAGGACTTGCGGTTTAGGAGTTATTGGCAAAAACGCATTGTCCTTTGTTATAGCGCCCCCTAGGTATGGGACGATATGATTTTTTTTTGGCTGAGTAGCGGTAGTGTTTTCCTATCAGGCTACCTTGTTGGCTTTTCTCCAGGAGTTCTCATTTTTCTGGCCAACTAGTTTTACAGGAGAAGAAGAATAATAATACACAATTCTGAAAAATCCGTACAAAAACAATAGGGTTTCCTGCTCCGCTGGGAGCAGGCGAACGGCCATGCCTTGCACTGGCCGCCTGCTTGCTCCCACGGGCTTGGAACCCTAAAGAACTATTTTGCGAAGAACCTCCGTTTTGCGACATGACACTGCTTTACGTGTGGGTTTACGACATGCTTTACGGCAGCAGCTTTCTGTGCGGCCCGGCGGCACAATATATTCCGTATATTGTGTCGGTATTTAAGTAATAAGTGCTGAAAGATGGAGACGCATGAAGTATCAAACCCAAATCGCAACAAGTAGAGACAGCTAGCAGGCAGCCCAAGAAAAAAGACTTTTACCAAAATGAGGGGGACGACTGTGATTTGGTTCAAGAAGTCCGACACGGAGAAGAAAAAGGTAATATGCTAACTCTGCTAATAGACTTTTCTCATCTGACGCCAACACAACAAACCTCTTCTATCACTTAAAGAAGAAACATGAAAAAGAATATTTAACAATCCAAAAAGTGCAAGGTCAAGCAAATTGTAAAAGAGCCAGGGAAATTTGCGAAAACTATAGCCGGCCGAAGATAATGGAGTCTGTTGCCATTTGATACATATATATTGCTGCACTAAAATGCAGCAAATCTCATCTGTGAAAGTTCAGTTAAATGTCACTTCGAAATAAAGCTTGAAAAAAGTAAGAAATTAGATTATTTTTTCATATTTTTCAGAGAATAACTGACAACGTACTTAATTGGGGTATATTGTGATATATATCGTTATCGTGATTTAAAATTATCCAAATCGTGATATAGGATTTTTTCCATATCGCCCAGCACTACACGCAAGTATTTTCCACAACCAATTCCTTGTTTGGCTTGAATTTATAGTTCTGGACATTTAAGCTGCCAAAAAATACTACCAAAGAGTAATTCTGCTTTCACGGTTTTTAAAAAGGCAGTAGAAGGTAAAGTTTACAAATCCTTCAAACATGGATCCTCCGTTCCTGTACTATGTGAAACTCTGGATTATTCCACAGAGCTTCAGGAATGCAGAGAAACTAGGAGACCTTGTGGAGAATCACTTAGATGTCAGAGCCTCAGCTAACAAGTGCCTTCCTGTTTGGCACGTTCACTCCGGCCAATAATTAACAACAGAGAACTCTGAAAAAGAGAGAGATGCTGAACTATACTGTGCTTTTTGTGGCATAGGCTGCATGTTGGATCACTAGATGTAACAACAAAACAAAGCATATCTAATGATGAATTTATTAGCATAATTTTACTGTTTAAACAAGGATAAATTAGCATGTGTCATATTTTCACTAAGTACAAAACGTGCTTACCATATACGGTCTTGTAAAGCCACCCGCTGAATTTCGGCCCAACAAACCATTTTTGGTTAAACCCGCTTGTTCGATGTTTATTGCTGTGGGCTCATTATAGTTGCACTTTTATGAAAATTTGGAGGTGCATGACCACACGACGCAACACCATGCAGGGGCGGGGACAGTCCAATTGCGTCACTGTTGGTGCGCACACACCCTCGCACGGTGATCAACGCGTCAAGTATAAATCTACCGGAAAGGTACAGGTGCGAGTGGAAAAAAACATGTATAAAAAATGACATATTTTGCAATAAACAAGCAGAGCTTAGTCTGGCGGTAAACAGCCTGGCGGCAAAAAACAATCATAATTAAGCCATTTAGCCTTTGACTGAATGGCTGCACACAGAATAACTTAAAGGCATCCTTGTGTGCAGCTGTCAGTGATGAGGCCTCTTTCTGTGATGGCTTTTAACTCACACCATCTTGTGTGTGTCATCCAGGAGAAAACTGCCCGAGTTGGATGGTCCCTGTTAGCGTTTGTACGAACAAGGACCCCAAATGCACCAAACTCAAGTTTCTGCTGGACAAACCAGAGGACACAATAACTGTGAGCGGTGTCAGCCCAGACCAGTGGGTCAAGGTGAGGTCCTGCTGCACGTCTCCTAAAATCAGCTTCAGTCTTCTGAAGGATTTGTAGCTCTTCATCTGTATTTACATCCTCATCAGTAGACTTTAGGAAACACTCGAACATTTCATAAGGATGCATTACAAAATATACACATCATGACTGTGGGGGTAAAGAGACATTTAGGTCACACTTCAAAATCCTGGGTCCACAGTACAGGATTTAACAATATTTTCTCTCGTCTGATTTCTCATGTGTCTCTTCAGACCTTAGTATGGAGCTACAACTATACACGTCCAGCTGACTTCTCATTAAAGCTATGACTTTTGAACTCAGAGCATTTTCACAAGGAGCCAAAATTAAAAACTGGATCACTAATGGATTTTAATGACACTTTTAGAAAGTAATCATTGGATGTACATCTGCAACTGATTTACATTTTAGAGTCAGTCTAATTCCAGATGTCCGCCACAGCTACTCCACATTAGCCAACACAAAAAATGGCTTTAACTCAGTCAGTTTTACAGATATTCAGTTTTACAGATAAATGTGAATGTGTCATTCACGGCACATACTCTAAACTTGAGATTGTAAGACTGTTATTTCCAATGTTTGTCAAAATGGCTGCAACTTTGTCATTTTAATATCACAAGATGATCTTGGTTCAAAACTCTGTTAAGAAAGGCAGTGCATTTTTCAAGAAAAGCCTGGCCCTGAATTATTATACATTCTGATTCTTTTTCTAGCTGAGTTGAGTAATAAATGATGAGAATGTTTTTTCCCCCTTCCTACAATCTGATGCAGTTGTTTTCCTCTGTTTACAGATCAACCCTGGGACTGTGGGCTTCTATCGCATCCAGTACAGCTCATCCATGCTGGACAGTCTGCTGCCGGGAATCAGAGACCTCAGCCTGCAGCCCGTGGACCGACTTGGCCTCCAAAATGACCTCTTCTCCCTTGTAAGGCTCACTGACACACACACACACAGTAGGGCAGTGTTTCTCAACCTTTTTTGGGCCAGCGCCCCCCTATCTATTATCCAGGCCTCTTACCCCCCCCCACCCTTTTTTTTGCCTGTTTACATGAATAAATCTTTTTTATTCATGGACTTATAAAATATAATACCTGATCTTGGGTATGGCCCATCAGAACATCTCTGTGGGCCAT
>NC_051432.1:5105025-5111047 GCF_001649575.2 Kryptolebias marmoratus
CTTCATCTGATCAGACTTATCAGATTCATCACAGCAGCTCTGTAGAGTTATATCCCAGAGGAGACATTTAAACTCCCAACTTCTGTAATTTATCTGCTTTATGATTCACCATCGAGTTCAACAAATGATTACTGTCTGCACAACAAAATAACACGGCACGCTCCAGAATGATTGGTGCTTTCTCACATGTAGCCGCCAAAGTCTCCAATAACACAGACAAAAGTCAGTAGATTTGTCGCTAGTTGCTTTAAAAAAATGGCCAGACGGATCTGAAAACCTGCTAAATGTAGCAACAAAGTCGCTAAGTTGGCCCCTATTGTGCTCCAGCCCGTGCGGAAAACATTGCGCTGCACATTGGTTCAAAAAAAGGGCGTGTTTTTAGTGTGAGAAATACAAAAAGTGGCGTGTGAGCGTTTGCGCTTCACAAAATGCGTGTGTCTCAAGGTCAATGCATGAAACTTGAGAGCCCTAGTTTTATTCATAGACTAATAAAAGATTGTGACTGATGATAAGACTTTAAAGTTTACAACAACACAAATAAAGCTGCAAGGAAAAGTCGCAGCGGTGTTAGCCGACATAGATCTGGTGTTACACCGGCTGACGCAGCTGCTGTGATCCACTTGTCAAGCCGTAGGTCTCTGGTTTTAGAATATTTTGTGGGGTTTTTTTTGTTTGTTTTTTTTTTGTGTTCCTACGCTTTGGCAACGCTGTTCCGCAGTCATGTCAACAAAGCATCTTATCCAGAAAAGAGTTAATGTGCGTCTGGATGCACATTAAGTCCGAAAACAGAATATTGCTCTTGTAAATGTTTAACCACTGTGATAACAATGCACTCACAGTGTATCCTTCAGAGAAATTAACCCATGTAAGAGAAATAAATAATTCCAAGGGTAATACCACTAAAGAGAGCGTTCTTTTGCTGTTATCCGCCGGAGATTTCTGTCTTTACAGCGCCTTCAGCTGAGGGACAGACGGCATAAACGTTGCAGGGTAAGCTAACGCTGTTGTTTATATTCCTACCTTCGCTCTTTATGCTTGCATCTGGTCACACCCACGGCCAATGAGTGAACAGGAGCTAAGCCTGCGCCACCCACGAAGCAGGGCTGGCCCGGCTGGCCCGACTCCGAAGCAGGGACCAAAGAAGCAGGGACCGAGTGCGAAAAAATGCAGATGCAAACGCTCACAAAGCGAGCCGAGTAGAGTGGAGCCGGGACCTTTAGGGTACGTGTGAAAGAAGCAAAAGTAACTGCCATGTGGGACAAATTATAAAAACGATACTCTGATGTCCCGTTCTCCTGAAGGCAGCACGGAGCTGCGCTGAAGAGAAACACCATCGATACAGTCGCAGTTCTGTGCCGGTTTGAATGTTTTAGGCCACAACATTTTTGCAAGTAGTTCAAAGTTTAAACTGATATTGTTGTGAATCTTTGGTGTAAACTTTGCCTTCAAGCAAACGCCCCCCAAAAGAATATCAGCACCCCCTTTTGGAAAATATTGCTGCCAGTGCCCCCTGTCATCCTCTCAACGCCCCCCAGGGGGTGGTACCACCCCCGTTGAGAAACGCTACTTTAGAGCTTGATTTTAATCCAAAAGGAAGGAATAACAAGTCATTGTCAACACAGAAAGGTTTCTGCTGGGAAAGAAAACAAACATGCACGTACAGAAAATGCACCAGAGGTTTCAGAAGCAAACTGGACATTTTAAAGCCGTGTGGCTGTATAGATGGCATCTCACGCAGCTGTGACTGTTGGAAACTAGTTGGTGTCTCCAAACTCCTGGAAAGTTGCAACAAAATATGCAAATTTTCCATTGGAGTCTCACTGAATTCTGAGTGTTTACGACAAAGTGACCAGCAACCTGCTTGACTGCAGTTTGAACGGCCAGTTTTTGAAATCATGTCCCGTTTTGTGTGCACAGCTTGCAAAACTGCTTTTTTGCCATGTGCATTATTTTGTTGTCCACCTCCGTCCACATCATACCAACCTTGGCTTGTTTTGTTCTCACCTTAGCAGTTGCCCCAAACTTTGTGATTTCGTTTGCTGAAGTACACTTTTGAAATAAAAACAAGCAGTTTTAGAGCAGGGTTTAAAATTTATTTATTTTTATTATCAGCATGGCTTTTAGACCTAGACATTTGCCTTGGATGTTTTCCTTCAGAGGAGAGCGCCTGTGAAGGAGGCAAAATACAGCTCGAGAGACAGGGCAGGGTTTTAGATGCTCACAATGTTATGTTCAAAACTCAAGCAACAGGTCTGCATACCTCTGTGACTCAAATGGGAAAGTTGAGAAACACCGTGAACATCGAGACATTCTGGAGACACTCTCATACTGCTGTTCACCAACTAATTGCAGCTCAGTGAGATGCCACCTTAAATGTTTTATTCATGTTTCTTATTGCTTTAACTTTGTATTTGTGGAAGCACAAATTAAATGCAACTTCTAACCTTTTCAACAAGTGACAGCTGAGTGTGTTGTGTGATGAGACTGTTACCTGTCTTGCGTCCAGGTGGTTCCCTGACAGGTGGTGGTGGTCTGTTGCCCTGCTGTGAGGAAGGAGGAGGTGGCGGGGCGTGGCTGCGTCCTTGGCTGCTACTCAGTGCATTTTTTTTGCGCAGTGAGTTGTTCCTTTGGGGAAGCTGTGGAACCCCAGGCCCATCTGCCTGAGAAGACCCATTGGAGGCACTTCCTGCTAGATGAGGTCTGTACGGCGGGGGAGGGGGCGGAGCAGATGAGCCACCAGTTGGTGGTTTGTTGGAAGACTGAGTTGGCTTTACGGTGCTAGATGGGGTGGGGCCTCTGCTGGGTGTCGGTGGGGGAGGTTTGTCTCTGCTGTGGGAGGATGATGTGGAAGACGAAACTTTGTGGTTTGGGGTGGGAGGAGCGTTACCACGACTGTTTTTGTTGAAGGGTGGAGGAGGAGGAGGTGCAGAGGTGCTGTGCTTCATCCCGCTACTCGATGAAGAGCTGCTGCTAGGGGGGCGGGAGATGTCAGGCAGCGAGGGGCGGTGGGAGCGCTGTTGCTCCGATGGGGAGGGTTTGTTGCCAGGAGAAGGTGAAGGGGAACGGCCTGTGGGGGGGCGAGGTGCTGCGGGCCGAGACCCAGGGGGGCGCAGGGCAGATCTCCCCACAGATCCACCAGCAAAACCATCTGGGAGGAGGACAGACAGGTAGACAGACTGTTGGTCAATGCTACATCACTAAAAGCTACAAAGAACCACAGTGATGTTTACACAGCATCTAAAAAAACAAACTTTATCTTCTTTTAAATGAACCAGCTTTACATATTAATAGATTTATTAAGCATACATTAATGTTGAATATAACAGGGAAAGTGCTGGTAGCTTGTAATATTTCCTTTTATTTCTCGCTAATGAAATACTGTGGTGTTGTAACACAAAGTATTTATCTAAATAGTTGCTAATGTATTTTCCTGAAGAACTATATTCTAACTGTTAAAGCAGAGTGTAGGCCTAGTACTTCCCATGTATTAAAGTTGAAGCCTCAGAAGTGATGTTCAGGTTTAGACACACTGATATGACTTTGTGCAATGCAACAGTTCATATTTTAGATTTAATGTTTCATTCATGAATAAAAGCAATCAGTTCTCACTGCAGCCTCGTCTACATCTAGTCTGGTGGGAACAAGAAAAGAGACAAAAACAAAAAAAACACTATGTTCACAGTCAACTTTCTATGCTAAATCTTTCTGTGAAATTGTCTCAAATGTTTTTTTTCCTTACACCCACTGAATAGTCATGACAGAGTTAGTTGCAGGAAAATGAACATAAAAGATCAAGAAAAATGTATAACCATTTTACTCTTTCCTCAGTTTATTTTATGTTGATGACAGATTATTACTGACAGATGCAGAACCCTAAAATGAAACAAAGGGATTCCAACATTTACTTTAACTTTTTTCTTATACTACAGACAGCATAAACTCAAGGGAAAAATGTTTCGTCTCATCAGCTTCACTTTGCTTGCTGATCTACAGTGCCTATAAAGAGTACCGTTTTAACAAAAAACAAAACTTTAGTGTCAAGGTGAAAGACATGAAAATGCAGTACTGGATGTAAATCTAATAAAATGAAGTTAGCATGAAAAGACATTAAATATTCCAAGTTCATTTATACTGTGTGAACTGAATTAGGTGTTAATGTTTTGAAATAAGGCCGTTACTTCTGATTTACACCATTTGTAAAAAAAACAGGACAATTAGAACATTTATAAAGCCTGCAGTGAAGTAAAATTTTAGTTGAAATATAAAAAAATTAATCAACAAAACAACCAACCAAACATACAAAAAGCAATAGAAAAAACCCAAAGCTTTTACCTCCAACTGGACGCAATTTAGGCACACCTCCTTGGAAGAGGCCCCCCATTCCCATTGGTCCTCCACCTCTGCTTCCTCCTCCTCCTCCTCCTCCTGATTCTGGTAAAAAAAAAATGAGACACAAACAGATACAGCTAAAACCGGATGTTTCCATACACTGTATAAAAAGACAGAACCATTTTATTCTTACTGTCTGAGTGTAAATCAGACTAAACATTTCCTGCTTTAGGTCAGTTAGAATTCCCTAAATTATTTCTATTTGCTAAATGCCTGAATAATGAGAGAATTTTTTATTACTTTTTTCGAAGTCTCAATTTTATACATTGTTAAACACGTGGTTGTCCTCTGGAAACACTGAGCACTGATTCACATCTGACAACAGGCCACATTTAGAACAGGGCTGGGACCCTTCTAAAAGAAAAAAAAAATTATCTATAAAAACCATTGTCCAAACTAACAGGATGAATTATTTACAGGACAGCTCCTGCTCGTCTCTCACAGAGCTGAAGTGAACACAGTTACAGATAACAACTCTGAATTTGTCCCAATGGTCCAGGGAGTTGCATTTTATTATCTCCACCAAGCCCGTCATGTTTTTGATAGAGTCCATCCGTTTGTCTGTCTGTTAACAAGATTACTTAAAACTAATGAACAGATTTTGATGAAACGATTTAAATATTTAAAAGCCTATTTTTGCTCTTCAAAGTTGAAATATTCAGCCACTAATGGTTGTCTACAACATCACAAATCCTTTTCCTTAAAATGGGTGGCTGTAAGTCATCTGCTAATCAGAAAGCTTGGTTTGATACCACTTCCTCAGTCTATATGTCAGTGACACTGAACCCCACTTATCTTCTGATACATTCATCTGGATTGGAGCTCTCAACAAAATAAATCCTACATTAACGTACCTCTTGTGTTTTGTATCTCACATATTACATAACTGAGCTTACTCTAAAGAGTTCCGGTCTAACTTTTATTCATTTAAGTCAAACACATTCCTGTTTGAATATTTAAATAGTTTAGATCAATGAGAGGATGTGTGATACAAAGAAAGATGAGCAGCAAGCTGATGTTATGTTTGTTGCTCCAGTGAAAGTGGATATTGTGACCCACTTTCATTAGAGTGGGTCCAATGAAAGTGGATTTTTATTTGCATATAGGAGATATAATCAGGGGTGGAAATTAAAAATTTTGTCCACCAGCCACTCAAATATTTTACCAGCCACTATTTTTTGTTGTGACAAAAAGTTATTTCATATGATGATGGAGGTGGGTGGAAGCAGTTGTGGTGCCCTACAAGCTGAACAACACCTCTTTCTGGACACTGCATGGAAATAACTAGATTTTTCTTATTTTACTTTTTTATTTTAAACCATTAAAAGATGCATATCTGTACATAAAAAAATCAGACAAGTAAAATTTATTTCTGTGGAGGGTTTTTGAAGTATTTTTTTGTGCTTTTGTAAGTTTTTGTATGTAAGTTGTAATGTTTTTCAGACATGCTGCTTTTCATGCATAGATCTATTTGTGCTACCCGCTTATACAGGTGCTGGTCATAAAATTAGAATATCATGAAAAAGTAGATTGATTTCAGTAATTCCATTTAAAAAGTGAAACTTGTATATTATATTCATACATTACATACAAAACTCATATATTTCAAATGTTTATTTCGTTTAATTTTGAT
>NC_051432.1:5112416-5114747 GCF_001649575.2 Kryptolebias marmoratus
AAACGAAATAAACATTTGAAATATATGAGTTTGTATGTAATGTATGAATATAATATACAAGTTTCACTTTTTAAATGGAATTACTGAAATCAATCTACTTTTTCATGATATTCTAATTTTATGACCAGCACCTGTATTTAACAGGTAGGATATTCTGATGAACGAAGTGATTTTTGTGGTTTTAGAAGGGTTTTCGTTGTGGATATAAATTGTTCCAATGCTATGCTAAGCATAACTCCTAAGCTTCCACTTTAGTATCCGATGATATTTAACATTAACACGAACCGCTATAGTTTTCGGTTTGTAAACACGACAGTAGCAGTTTTTGACGGGTAGCACCGACCGTTAGACATAGCTGTTTAGCCATGCTACGGTAGGAAAATCTGACGAGGAAGCACAGATCGTCAGCTAAACTTTTCTCCTTCTTGCATTTAGCAGCAACTCGAGCACATTGCTGCCCCCTATATGTCAAGAGGGCAATAAACACCTTTTCTGTTCAAATTGCCAACCCGCCACAGTGGCGTGTGTGTTGATCAAATTCACCCACCACTTCAAATATTTACCTGCATTTGGCCGGTGGCAGGTGCTAATTTCCACCCCTGGATATAATTATGAGTGGTTACTCCAAATGTGTTTGGGAATATATTTGAAAGTAATTTGAGAGACTACATATTTTGTAACAGTCAGCCTCTGATCACATTTTTCAGCCCACTAAATAATATGCAGTGTAAAGAGACCTTTAACAAGTAAAAACGTTCATTTAGTATCACTTTAGTCATTTTTGTACTTAAGTATCAAAGACAGAAGAATATGTGCAGTATTAATAAACCTAAAATGAACATAAAAGCAACACTATCATCAAGAACATAAAGCACAGGTCAACAAGGTTTTTCTTACATTTGGAAAACCTGCATTTTGCACGTTTTTCACTAAGAGTAGAAACTCAAAATGAGACTTTAAAAAACTTGAGCAGAAGTTTGATTTATTATTATAGGAAGGGGCAATAATGTTTTTGCCCTTGCCTCTATGTGTGTTTGTTAGCAAAAAATCTCATGAACCACTGAACAGATTTCAATGGAACTATCAGAAAGTAATCATTAGGTGCATTTCTACAACTGATAAACTTTTGAAGTCAACCCAATTCAAGATGACTGCCACAGCTAATCAATCTTAGCCAAAACAGAAATAGCTATAATTCAGTCTGAGCTAAAATTCTGCGTCATCCTCAACACATACTCTGAGCACTAACACATCTTATAAAATCTCAGAATATCACACAAGGTAATTTACAAGATTTGAACAAAATGGCTGTAACTCTGTCACCTCTCAGTATATGAAAATTTCAGATTAAAACTAACATGAAAAGGGGCCTTCTTCCAAGAAATACTAGGTCTTTAATTCGAAGAAATATTAAAAACGCTTACAAGCAGTAATAGAGTTGAGGAACGAATGTGTGTGTGTGTGTGTGTGTGTTTGGGTGTGTGCGTGTGGCCATGTATTTGATACATTGTGGGGACAATTTCCTAACATATACTACCTTGTGAGGACCAACTGCTCCTTGTGGGGACCAAAGCCTGGTCCCCATGAGGAGAAATTATGTTTTTGGGTTAGGGGTTAGGTTTAGGACTAAGGTGTGAATTGAGTTTAGGTTTGGTTTAGGGTTAGGTATGTACTGGTAATGGTTAGGGTTAGGGTTAGGGTCAGGGTTAGGCTGTAGTTAGGGTGTAGAAATGACTGGAAGTCAATGGAAAGTCCCTGCAAAGATAGAGAGACATAACATGTGTGTGTGTGTGTGTGTGTGTGTGTGTGTGTGTATAAAACAAACTTGTTGCACTCACTCTCTACAATAGGAGCGCTCCGGTCATTGATTTCTGTGACCTTCTTTAGTCTGGTTCCTTTGCAGATGTCCGACAGAAGTGCTCCTCTGCCTTTTGCCTCAGAAGAACTCAGTTTGGGAGGAGTTGTGTTCGCCTGCAGAAAATATTAACAGATATTGAATTACATTTTTGATTCCTCTGATATAAACCACTGTAGAAAATCTGGACTAGTTTGAACTAAGTACAAACTTCACACTTACAAAAAAAAAAACAGGTTCTGTAAACAAACGTTTTTACAGCAGCTGTTCACTGTGACCTTTTTTTTTGGTAACAAATTGTGATGTCCGTGTGAGGAAACAACATCCATCCATCCATCCACTGTCTTCCGCTTATCCGGGGTCGGGTCGCGGGGGCAGCAGCCTAAGCAGGGAGACCCAGACTTCCCTCTCCCCAGCCACTTAGGCCAGCTCCTCCGGGGGAATCCCAAGGCGTTCCCAGGCCAGCCGAGAAACAT
>NC_051432.1:5117885-5119960 GCF_001649575.2 Kryptolebias marmoratus
TATTCATCATAAGGGGTCTTTGGGCTGCACTTCGTCTGGCCCCTCACCTAGGACCTGTCTGCCTTGGGTGACCCTACTAGGGGCATGAAGCCCCTGACAGCATAGCTCCTAGGATCATTGGGACACTCAAACCCCTCCACCACGATAAGGTGGCAGCCCAGGGAGAAGCAACAAACATGAGGAAATATTCTTTAAAATCTTTTCTTATACTAGTGTAAAAAAAAAAACATTGGTTAGGACCTAAATTAGTTATCATGTATATAAATGATATTTGTTCTGTAAACATGTTTACAATGATGTTTGCAGAGAACTTATTTAGCTCAGAGGTAGATAGAAAAAAGAATGACAAAAACAAATAAGAAGTAAAAAAATTTTTAAAAAAACTGTAGAAACTGAACAGATTTTGGTTTGATGTTGTCTCTTAATGAAACAAGAAACCACTTGTACTGCAGATATCGAAAATATCTAAATGATCTGTTGTTATTCTGTGTAGAGTTACAAACAAAGCAAATTTTGATCCATTAATTAAATTTAAAAAAGAACGGTTAAAATAAATCCTTAAACCTCTTATAATGAACATAAAATCTCTTTGCTCCAGAGCTTTAAATTTTACAGATATTGTGAGTTTAAAAACAGTAGAAATTGTTTATTTTCTGTTGCAAACAATAGCCTTTCTAGTTTCTAGTCTTTTTTAACCCCAGGTGCCCTCCAAAGCTATACTGAGGCACACAGGAATCCCCCACCCCGTGTGAATTTATTTTATCACACTCATTTAATCCCCAGTGAGGAAATCCATTTTCTACATTTTACCCATTGCAGCTGGGAGGATAAGGGCCTTGCTCAGGGGCCCTACAGTGGGGCTAATGAGGATTGAAGCAGATGTGGGTGCCTCATCTTCCCCACCCAAATTTTGTGTCTGTCCTGGGATTCAAACCTATGACCTCCCGATCACAGGGTTAACCTCTGTGCCCCCCAATGAGATGAAATAACACCTCATTGTATCAGGGAGGAATCACATTTGAGATGCTTCCTAAATCAGTAAGAGATGTTGATGGTTTTCCAGCTGCAGATTGTAAAATGATTCATTGTTATAATTGAGTTATTTAGTACTTGACTAATTAGTGATACTATCAGAATAAAATAGAAATGCTTGTACTTTGTTGACCATCATTAGATTTTTTTCCCCAGTTAATTCTTGTCTTCGCTGACAGACACAGGGCCGCATGCCTCAGGACTCTAATCACCACCAGACCCAATCCTCCGACTGTGTTGTAATAAATAAATAGAAATAGAAATTTATGAAAAAAGAAAAAAATGTATATATTAATATATGATGATTTTATATCAGTTTTGTTGTGTTTAGATTTTTGCCACAAAGGTGTCTTGAGGGCAGTAAAATTAGGAGGGTACAAGGGTTAAAAAAGAGAACAATATCATTTATGAGGATTATTTATATTAACAAGCTGTCCAATTACAGTAAAACCAATGTCAAAAATAGATATGCTTAGCTTCTGGAAGTCAAATTATCAAATGTCTTAGCATTGAGCAGACTAAGAATTAATAAAAAACTGGTTTAAAAATACATTTAAAAGTTAAATATGAGTTATATTATATAGTGGTTTATTTGTGAAAAACTGACGTATTTAAAGACAGAAAAAAAAAACAGATTCAGTAAATAATTTCAGTCTTGAGGATTTCTGTGTGATTTTTGACTTTGATATGAAGTGGGAATTCCCATTTTTGGTTGTTTAGATTTGTATTTTCAATGTAATCATTCTTAATTGAGTATGTAATCAAAATAAACTAATTAATTCAAACAATCTCCTACTTTGTTTCTTCTGTTTTAAAAACATTAAAACAAGTTTAGGAATGATAACATGTACGAACACCTGACAGTGGGTGTGCCATTGAGATGTTGCTAAATATAAACTGACTGCTTAGAGAGATGAATCTGCTTTAAATTTCTACAGAAAAAAGACCCAAACTGTTTTCACCAATGCATCTATCATAGGTCCTCTGTGCTGTGTTCAGTCCAGTCACTAACCTGACTGAAACTTGGGGGAGGCGGGGGTCCG
>NC_051432.1:5121068-5123062 GCF_001649575.2 Kryptolebias marmoratus
TTTTCTTTTTTCAAATTTCATTCTTGTTTTTCCTTGGAAAATAGCTTTTTTTGGACAACTATACCTTTTTGTCTTGGATGCTGTGCAGCTGGATTGATTTTTTCCAATACTTTTTACATTATACTCTTTTGTTATGATGCGTAACCATAGCAACGGGGTGGTTTACAACAGGGAGCAACTGATTAACATTGCAGAAGCAGAAATGATACGACAACTGAAGCCAGAAATCCCAGATGAATTGAAAAGGAGGCGTCGTGGATCAAGAGCAGGAGCAAAGAGGAGAGCGAGAAGGAGGAAGTTCAAACCATCTCTGCCATCCATCATCATGGGCAACGTGAGATCGTTAGCTAACAAGTTGGATGAACTTCAAGCCCTGATAAGAACCCAGCAAGAGTATCGGGAATGAAGTATTATGTGTTTTACTGAGACATGGCTGCAGGATCATATCCCCGACTCCAACGTCTCTCTGCCGGGCTTCCTGACTATACAGGCAGATCGAGATTTAATAAGTAACAGGAAAAGGAAAGGAGGTGGATTGGCAGTCTCTTTAGTCAAAGGCTTCTTCAGATTAGCTGTAAAACGGACCGCTACAGGAGATCTTTCCTGCCCACAGCCATCACCATCTATAATAACTCCTTGATTTAAATGAGCTACGTGAACATTTAATTTCCCTTTGGGATTAATAAAGTATTTTTGAATTGAATTTGAATTGAATTGCAAAAAAGCCAATGGTCTCCTACTTGTAGGAAGTCTGAACAAACATTTGAGAACAAACATAAGCTACAGCTACAACATTATCCTGCTCACAAGCTTCTGTGTTAAAGAAGGGGTAAACCCCACAACCTATGCAAAGTTTTTTCCTGCTCCATCAAAAACAAAAAATACTGTTTCTACATTGCTTCAGAAGATGTTCCTGGTAAAAGAAAGCAGTGTCTGAAGCATCCCCTTGGCTAAATCAGTGAAGTGTGGAGAGAGAAGATGAACACTTTGGCAAGGTCCTCAATTCAGACAAAGAACAAGCCTGAAGTGTTTTACATCTTAGCTTTACACTGATTTGTAACCACAGTAGCTGCTTTGTTCTGTGGGTGGTGGTGGGAGCCTGGCAAGGACAGGAAGGAAGATTCAAAGCAAATATTAAATTGATTAATACAAAATGTTTTGGCAAACATTAAAGCCATAATAGCTGTCAAATTATATGACTTTTCAGTCTTTTTGATTAGAATTTTTATGCTTTTAACAATTTCTATACTATTAAATTATTGTTTGGAGGTTAATATAACTCAATCTTATCAGGGTTTTAGTACAAATTGTGTTAGAAAACAGCAAATATTCCTTTGTTTACAATTAAATGCAATGTTCCAACATTTGCTTGAGAAATCTGCTATCACACCTAGAGATTGATGAGAAACAACAACAATGCTAGGGCAAGGAGCAGCTAAGATAACAGGTCAAGGGGGCTATATCATCATCTCCACCATCCAAGTATAGTACCAAGCTCCATTGAGAAGCCCTGAGAAACTGAATACAAGGGCAGACCTAAAAATGAAGATCATGATCAAGTTAAAAACCTATGACATGCACCCCTTTTTAAGGCTAAGTGACAAAGTACCCTCTGAAAGTCTGCTAGAAGATGTGAATGCAGCACTGCTAAGTATCCCTACTGACACCATCACAGAGACTAATAAGCTTGTACACACCACAGCAACACTGATACTTGACATACTTGGCTATAAGATCAAACCTACAAGCAAAAAGGAGCATTGTCCCCCATGGAGGAGGCTGGAAGCTAAGGTAGGTTGGTAGGTACATTTATTTATATAGCACTTTTCAGCACAAGGCAACTCAAAGTGCTTTACAACACAAGAACAAAATTACAGACAAAGTTACAGAACATGATAATGACAGGTACTAATTGTCTAAATAAGCTAAGCTAAACCAACAGATCTAAGCATGACTAAATGTGCAGAACTAAACTAAGCTAAAACTAACGGTAC
>NC_051432.1:5123768-5129412 GCF_001649575.2 Kryptolebias marmoratus
GGGGGGCAGTTCAGGGGACAGAGAGACAGAGAGAAAAGAAACACGTCCGCCTTCCACCAGTAGCAGAAAAAAAAAAAAAAACTAAGATCAAGGCAACTCTGAGAGAAATCAGCCAATTGTCAGAGCAACAGAAAGGTGCAATGAAGTAAGACCAACCAAGAAGATATCACAACTTGTCCATAACCAAGGCTCTAGAAACTGCCAAACAGTGCGTCAAAACTCTGGCTACTGAAGAAGCAGAAGCGAGGAGAATAAACAGGGTATTCTCCACCGCACCATCCAAACTGTATTTAAATTAATCATTGATACAATTATGATAGAAACGATAGAGACAATAGAAGAAAATACATCACGATAGACATTTTTCTATCGTCCCCACGATATGTATCGTCTAATCTGAACCAGCACTGATCTGAACACACCAATCTCCCAGAGCAAGAATCAGTAACAAGACAGAGTCTCAGGAATGAAAAGCTGGACTGCACCAGGGCCTGACATGATCCACACCTACTGGGTGAAGAAACTGACCGCTCTCCATGAACGCCTAGCAGCAAAAATGAACCAGCTACTAAATGGACCTACCTAGAGTGGTTAAAGTCAGCATCAAGTGTGTATATCAATGTAATTAGCAAGGCCACCTGATTTTTATACCCTCATCAAATCCAACATATTTTGATACCATTATATAGATCTTTTTAAGACAAATCCAACACAATTTGAATTTTTAAAATCAGCCGACTAGTTACCAATTTATTGTCAAAAAATGATCTTCAGAATCGGTCTAAATTAATACAGTTCTTAAACAGGCAGCAATAGAAAGTCCTGTGTTTAACTTCCTGGAAGTTCTGTTCTAACGCCGGGCTGAAGCTGGGGAATCGCTCTGATTGGCTGGAAATTTTCAGATTATTCCTTCCCGGATAACACACAAGCAAAGCAGTCCAAAGTGCCAGCTCCCACTCGGCTCTTTTGCAACGTCCATCATAAACACTGAACGTCCATGTTTTATTTCATCATAGTTGAGACATTAATGAATGAATTAGCTCGATCACTGCCTGACCCAGTTAGCTATAGGGCTACCGTGCATCGTTTATTTAACGGATTAAGAACATGTAGAGGATGAACGGGTTGTGAGTGTACAGGTGGCCTTGCTAATGTGGTCCTCTGTCTCCATGTAACAGAGTTACAAATGTACTTTTTAAAAATTATTATTTCTAATTAATTTTATATTGAGAGTTTGTGAATTTTATCCTTTTCAGTTATTTTTATTTCTTGTGTTTTGCCTGCGGGGATCGCCTTTCTGTGCTCTGCCTTATTTGTGTCTCCTGGGCTTCCGTACTTCGTTCCAGCCCTCGTAGCTTCCCCGCTTCCCCTTTTCCCTCACAGCGTTGTTCCGCGCTGCTGTGGGGCTGGAGTGCAGGGAGGTGATGAGAAGATTTATATGTGTTTTACTCTTCTCGCCCAGAATAAAATATCTCATCGTGAAGCCTTGCCAAATGACTCCAGGAAATTCATTTATACCGCCCGTTACATCCACTCCTGTTCTGCATGGGCCTGAACCCCCTCAGCCAGATCATCACAAAGAGTGGCTATGGATACCGGTTCCAAAGCGGAACAATCATCAGTCATCTCATCTACATGATTTTACATATCGTGTCTGAAAAGAGCTCATTCTATTGCTATTCTAATGCTCTTCAGCTACATTTCCAGGAAGTTTTGGTGGATGTTTTTAAAGATCAAACTTCCTCAAACAATCTGAGTTCTAGAGTAGAGCTTAAGTCCCAAATAATGAACAGTATTTTGTCTTTTATTCAGAAAATATGGGTTTTTGTTTTTATAATGTGACATAAAAATCATTACAGTTGAATTATTGTTCAAATGAAAACAGACATGGCACTGCTCCATGACAGACCTGTAGCTGAAACTGCTGTAAGTGTGACAGAGCTGCTGAGGTCACTGGATCTCCCCAAACCAGTTTGCTCTTTAGGCCTTTTGTTGGCTCATGAGGCAGCGTTTGGCTCCTCACCCCGTTTTGAGTACAGCTGCGGGTTTTTACAGAGGGAAACTAAAGGAATCTCACTGGGCAAGCTCAGTATTCATTCAGTGACGTGGTTTAAGTGGAAAAGAACAGCAACCGCGACTGAAGCTGGTGTTCGGGGTGCAGGATAGGGGGATGTTCCCAAACCACTTCAAGATTGGCTGAAAGCACAAGAGGAATGAATCAAGAGACCACTTCTGCAATTGTCTTCTTTTTATTGCCCGCTGACAAAGATGATGATGTTTTAGCCTGTGTCTGTGTTCATTTATCTGCAGCATAACCAAAATATCTCATGAACTAGCGGATGGATTTCAGTGAAACTTTCAGAGAGTAATCACTGGATCTACATCTATAAACACAATAACCCAATTTAAGATGGCCATCACAGCTAGTCAACATTAGCAAACACAGAAATGGCTAACTTAATCAATTTTTCAGATGTTAAGCAAAGGTTTGGTGTGGCAGTAGCTGAAAGTCATCTTCAACAAATACTCCAAATGCTAACAAATCATGCACAATCCCACAATGCTGCATGTGAGTGTGCAAAACTAATACACCCATAACTCCATCCCCTTTAATCATAAGATGATCTTAATCTACAACTCTGACATGAAAGATGTAATGTGCATTTCTCTAA
The DNA here is from genome assembly GCF_001649575.2 of Kryptolebias marmoratus. Classification (NCBI taxonomy): domain Eukaryota; kingdom Metazoa; phylum Chordata; class Actinopteri; order Cyprinodontiformes; family Rivulidae; genus Kryptolebias; species Kryptolebias marmoratus. The sequence continues at coordinate 5,126,441 of NC_051432.1, forward strand.
GGTAAGCTTGACCTTTAATTATTCCTCAAATAATGCCCATTAAAAATTACATTGAGCCTTAGTTTGAGGAGCTGTCTTTGTGTACACGTTTTTTGTGATTTATGACAAAGCAAATCATCAGTCCTAAAGTTTCTAAATAGGTTTATGATGCCTGAGCTTATAATACTGATACTAGTAATTCCTCCATTATAACTGCAGTGTAGCCTAACATTCACTGTTAGTTGATTAAAAACTGCAGATCAACAAATGACAACATATACACTTGAAAAAACATTTAAAAGAATTCAGTACATTGATTCTATTGAATATTTAATTAGAGATTACTCAAAACATCATCTAAATCACAAGATTCACAGAATTTAAGCAGTAACTTAAGACACATAAAGCTGACAGCCATGGCTGTTTAAAACCAGCAGGTCCTGACTTTTGCCCCCAATAATCTTATTTTTCCATCTGAGAGGCCTTTAAATAGGTCACGATCAGAGGTTTGCACCTCATTAAACAGCACTTACATGGGGAAAAACATTCCTCACACCACCGGTGTGAGCTGATCATAGAGAGACAACCAGGGAGGGGTGTACAAGGAAGTGGGATGCTTTTGTGCGTAAGGAAACACACTGATCTACAGTGTTTTACCACTGTGTGTGTGTGTGTGTGTGTGTGTGTGTTTCTGTGTGTGTGATTTTCAGGCACTGGAAGCCCAGAATGCCTAAACAGGACCAATATTGAGAGATAAAAGCATCCCCCTTCAGTGTGTCAGATATCAGGCATGTGTTCGTTTTACATGATTGATGTTGTTGATGGCATACTTGCTCTATGTCTGTTGTTTTGTGCTACATTTAGCTTTTAGTTACAATTCTATAACTTTTAGCAATTGTTTTGCTACTTTCAGCAACACTTTTAGCTATGGTTTTGCTAATTTTAACTCTTAGCTACTATGCTGCTTCTTTTAGCTACCTGTATGCTCCTGTTATAGCCTTTATCTTACATTTTGCTACTTTTAGCTTTTAGTTGCCTTTTTGCTAATTGCAAATTTTAGCTACTGTTTTGCAAATTTTAACATTTAACTACAGTTCAGCTCACTTCAGGTTTCAGAAACTGTTCTGCGAATTTTAGCTAAGTTCTACAGTTTTAGCTCCTTCACCAAGTTTCAGTAAAGTCATTAAGCACTCAAGTTAGTTATCAGCTATAACTTTAGTGGCAGATTGCTCAAACAGTCAACAGATTATTTTGCAACTAATAAAATCTGTAGTTTAAGTCCTATTATGTGGTTCAAACCCATCTCCAAACAGGACAACAGGAGCTGAATGCTGGTTAAAAACAACCCATCCATGATAGGACACAGAACAGCAACAAGCAGGTAAACAATGTTTTTAAACAAGAATGTGCACTACTACAAAAGGTAACGTTGTTGAACTCATTTAAGTGTAAATGTATCACTGTCAGACAAAGCATCGGGGACATAAGTTCATTTCTCATACTTACCGGTTTGACACCTGAAGTTAACTCTTAAAGCAACACTTCACTTTTGCTTGTAGTGACACATTTTTGTATAAACTTGGGGGGGGGGGACCTACTAAAGGAAGTGACTGGGGAGTTTCAGACGAACAGAAACATGCGAACTGTGATATAAAAAAACAACTCTTTACAGGCCGAGGCAGGTTGCGTGGCCGCTCCCAGGTAGAACAACATACCTGGCAGCAGCTAGCTGAAATGTAAGTTGTTAGCTTCCACAGCCCAACAATATACTCACCCTGGCTCTCACAAGAGGAGCTCTGGTAGTTTAGTCCTCCCAAATAACATGAATGGAAAGTGCTGTTGTGGCAATCCTTCGTCAAAGTAGTTTGACCAAATATAAGACGGGACGTCGCTGGCAAACTGTGGTGATTTGACTTAACGCCACCAAAGTCAGTCACGGGTTAGCCGGGCTAACATTCACCGTCAGTTTACCCGCTCGGTTAGCCGCTTAGCACAGAGCTGTTTACTTTCCAGCTGTCAGTGTCAACGCGATCTGCAAACGCGCTCCCATAAGAAAACTCTGTTAGTGCGCGAAGAGTGCCAAAGGAACCTCCGAACACGTCGAAGTGTCACTTTTGAACAGTTTTAGGCGGCTAGAGTAAACTTTCCCCACAGTCCCGAGTTGCAAACAGACCCATATTCCCCGCTGACAGTCTTATTATCGCTCCCTCCTCGGAAACCAGGAAACAGCCCAACTGCTCAAAATGGAGGAATTCGGCGCTGCGTTAAAGGACCACCGGAAATTACAGCTTTCACCCGATGACAACAGACTGTATCTTAAATTCACTTTAACCGTTAAAGTGAATTTAAGATACAGTCTGTTAATCCATCTTGGTCCAAGATAAATCAACACTTTTTGACCCCCTGTGGTGCAGGTTGCAGTTTTGGAACATAATCATAACGGGGAATTTCTGGCAGCTTTAATTGGAAAATGTTTTATTTACAGGTGTTTTTGACTATTTGCAAAGAACATTTGTTTGTCTGTAAGGCCAAAAAGGGTTGATAATCAACTAATTAGATTTTTCACAATATTAAACTTTTCAGAGTCTGTTAAGTTCTTTTTTTAAACTATTTTACACGAGGTAGTGAAGGTGCTTGTAATTATCGAAATCTAATATCTTCGTCACGACTTAATTTATAAAATACGTATCTAATGAAATCCAAACAGTTCTTCCATAATTTTAGCGTTTTGAGCAATGACTTATATGGATAGACATGACATCACGTGACTTTGGATGAGCTAAAAACGTCGCCATCTTACGATAGTAATACAGCTCCGCTTTTGTGCTTATCTATACAGGAATGCCTTCTTTTTATGCTGCATTTTTCTGCACAAATCTTCACGGAAAATGTCTGGACGGCGTTACATTTAATCGGTAAGTGTTTTTCTTTTAATAACAAGGCTGTTTAACAAGGAGATTAGTGCCTGAGTCTAACTTTACTGCAGAAGACGA
>NC_051432.1:5131064-5147938 GCF_001649575.2 Kryptolebias marmoratus
TTTTTTTCTGTATTGCTTATACCATTGCTGATTTGACTACCATTGTGATTGTAAATAAATAGGTCTGGATTTGCGTTTCTTTTAAATTCATGGTTGCTATTATTTAAATTACAATAACTGAGTATTTGTGACATTGTATGATAAAGTACATGCACTATTGGGCTTATCTTACCCACTAAAAAAATTATTTCGTTAGTCCTCAGCATTGTTTATATAGCCCTGCACCTTTAAGTAAACTGTAGCAAGATGGCGCTGCTTTCGCTGCATCTCGGCCCGAGCCTTTAAAGCGGCGTGTCATGTCTATCCATATAAGTCATTGGTTTTGAGTCGTAAATACGCAGTTTGCCTCGGTTCCTTATTGCTCATTGGCTGGCCGAGTGACGCATGCGCGGCAAGGGAACGTTTACTTCCTATCAAGATGGCGCTGACCAGAGGGGTTACGGGTGTGTGGAGGACATGTAGCGGGGTGTTAGCCCGGTACCCTCTCCACTCCTCTGGTTCCGTCCGAGCACAGGGCTCTGTTAGCGGGGAGCTGCTACCTCGAACCTCGCTGTCCAGTCCTCCGTGGGCGGAGGAGTCGAACCCCGTGTCGCCGGAGGAGGAGCGGCGCCGACATGCCGCGGTGGTGAGCACCGTGCAGCAGCGGATCCAGAGGCGGGACTTCGGGCGCCTGTTTGCAGTGGTGCACTTCGCGGGCCGCCAGTGGAAGGTCACCGACGAGGACTTGATCCTAATCGAGAATCACATCGAAGCGGAGTGCGGGGATCGGATCCGGATGGAGAAAGTGCTGCTGGTCGGGGCGGAGGACTTCACCCTGGTCGGTAGGCCTCTGTTGGGGAAGGAGCTGGTCAGGGTTGAAGCCATCGTCATCGAGAAAACCGAATCGTGGCCCAAAATCCACATGCGGTTCTGGAGAAGACACCGGTTCCAGCGCAAGAAAATCATCATTCAGCCGCAGACGCTGCTGAGGATCATCACCGTCCAGCTGTCCCCCAGACTCAGCTGATAGGACCGAACCACCAGAACCTGCCAGCAGGCTCACCTCATTACAGACTGGTTCTGAGCTGCTTCAGAGCACAAATGTCCTTCATTTATTTTGTCACTGAGTTTACTCTTGTAAATAAACTCACTTAATGCAGAGATGTATATCTGGTATATTAAACACTTGTTTTTATTCTGGTATATTTTTTTATCAAGCAAAAAGATAAACTTGTTTCAGGATTTCTGACATCTGTCGGCCTTTTCACCATTATGTTCTAATCTACAGACTTTCTATCGCCCACTGGTGAAGGTGGAGGGATCATGTTTTTACCCATGTTTGTAAATCTCATAAAAAACTAAACTGATTTCAGTGAAACTCTCTGAAAGTAATTACGTTTACATGAACAACTGGTTAATTCTAGGGGTCAACCTGACTCAAGATGGCTGCCACAGCTTATCCCATATACAACTGACTATAACTCGGGTAATTTCAGAGATATTGTGCTAACATCTAGTGTAGTGGTAGCTGAGACTGATCCTCAACAGTGACACAATAGTGTCATCTCATCTCATAAATTATTGCAGATTGAGAACATGCTAAATTTAATTCTCAATGTTTAACCAAAATGGCTATACTGTCATTTCTCATAAGATGATCTTGGATTAAAACAAAATACAGTCAGCAATAAATAAAAGGTTGTGGCTGGAGTGTTTTAATTAAACGCCACTTTTGAGTTTTAAAAAAACAACTGACATGGTGTTTGAACTACAAGACAGAAGGAACAAATAATTAGAAAATCAGTTCTTTTTAGAGTCAAATTATAGATTAATGGTTAAAATATTGTAAACATGATTTAACTTTATTCTAAATGATTCACAAAGACAACATGCAAAATATCAGTTTTATTTCAAAAGCTGATTGAATAATCTAGAAAAGAAAACAACTGCTCCCAGGATTTGTCTGAAGGCACTGTCGAACATTTCTGCTCAGTGGTAACAGGTTTTATGAGTGAAATGCAGCCGCGGAGAGGCTTCAGAATTAGTAGGTTGTCCAACTGGCAGAAACACAAGGTGCTGACATGTCAGGAACAGGTTACTGGTTGGAGGTTGTAAACAATGTCCTACATGGCAGAAAACTGGTGCTAAAACTCATCAGTTTTGAGGAAAAATAAAGGAAATTGAGGTCCTGTTTTTTTTTGTTAAATCATACATCAAGCTGCTCAAAAACACTTGCTAATTAAGTTTAAAGACTTTAAGCCACACAGATCTTGGTGCTGGTACGTTAAGACAAGTGGTGTCATTCATTCACAGGTTGAGGCGTCAGCAACGTTACTGATCGCAGCTTTTTCAGATTCACAAAAAAAAACAAAAAAAAAAACAACTTATTTCAGACCAGTATCTAACCGTTAGGGTGCTGTTAACATCAACTTTCTTTTCCAAAACCTTCAGACCTGTCTATTTTTTTTTTAACAACTAAACGGGAAACAAATCAACATTTGCCTTACTGTCAGCAATCTAACACCATCTTTCACATTTAGCTCATTTGAAGCCCAATACAGCCACTTATCTGATGCCCAAAGTTTCCCATCAAAGTTGAATTTTAAATTGAAAACATGCTGTGCATAACACTTGATTTGACCTCTTATGGTGCTTTCAAACAGGACCAATGCACAGCTGGCAGAAGAGAAAGGACGATTATAACAGGGGGTTTGTGGGTGGAGTGTTGTATGACATCTTTATCCTGACTCGGTGTCACGTGAAAGTACAGAGGCAGGGCTGAAGTCGATTCATCTCAGAGTTAACAAGTAGACACAGAGCTGATGTGTGAAGCGGTGAGCAGCAGACTCATCTAACCAGTTTCCTCTGGTTGGCATGTGTGAATTACCAAAGTTGTCAAAAGGAAATAGGTTCACAAGGTCGTTTTTCCACAGAGTAGACAACTGATGTGATTAACGGGACTACAGAAGACTTCAGCAAGAGTCACCTCCCATTCTTGACTTTAAAACCCAAAATCAGGCTGTTAGCTACACTTCAGTGTATTTCATTGTCTCCACAGGAAGCAAAGTAATGCAGCACTGCCTCATCTAACAAGGTGGTGCCCACTTCCAAAACACTTTGAAACATCACTGGTGAATTAAGCGATCCAACAAAGTCTGTACTTCAGAAATTTTAAAACAAACTGCTTAAGTTTTTATGTTCAATTGTAGATATGGCATAGTTTTTCCCCTGGGGTTTAGTACACACTTGTTTTTCTTACAGACTCAAAGAATTTTTCTTTTTTAAATTTTATTCACGCTTCATGGCTGACTTTGTCAAATGTGAAATATTCTAATGAACTAATTTTCAAAACAAAATTTCCAGAATGATTTTTAAAAGTCCAATCAAAATGGTCCAAAAGATTGACTCCTCTTCTTGAAAGTCCTCTTCTGGTGCCTCGGCAGCTCTCCTTCCCTTACGTTCATCTTCTGACGTGTATGAGCCCTTATCAAATGGGTCCTGGGCCACTGCCTGATCATAAAACACTCGCATTTCAAACTCGCTCTCTTGATGAGATGGGTGGCCATAAATGCCAATGCCCACAGGCCGTGCAAAGTCCCCTGGAACGACCACCACATCGTGGCCGCAGGTGACAGACTGCAGCTTGTAGGTGTCAAAGCTCGGATGGAGGGTTTTATCTGATACGTATAGGTCCGCATCTCCCTTGAGGCTCTGCATGTGCAGGATAATTTTCCCGTCATGGTTGAGGCGCAGGTAGCTGTAGTTCCCGGCCCCGATGTGGCCCTGGACCACATGGAGCAGCACCCACTCTTTAGGGATGCCGTTATCATCATCCTCTGAGGGGCTCAGGAAGCTTCTGGCCTGTGACACCAAGAGGATAAGGACCAGCGCGCTGCCGCCCAGCTTCATGGTGAAGGCATCTGTCAGTCTGTCAGACAGCCTGAAACACAAGAGGAGATGCAAGGAGCAGGATTCAGCTAAAGACAGAGTAAAGCACAACCAAAACCTACACTCATGTTTTCAGAGGTTTTTCCTTTGACAGCATTGTATTTGTAAAAAGTATTTAATTCAGGTTAATGTGTTAAATGCATCTATGGTATTTTTGTTTTAGTGTAAGGGAGGTATGTCTATTTGTATTTATTTAAGACTTTAAAATAAAACTTAAATAAATAAATAAAAAAAGACAAGTGCTAAAGTTTAGTTTCAAAGCTACTGGACAGTCGATTCAAGGGTCAGGCCTGACTGTCCAAATTTCCTGAAACTATTTAAATTGTTGTAAAGACAAACAACTAACAATTTAACAATAACTACTTATTTTCTTGTGTTTAGTTATTGCAGATGACCAAAACTAACACAGAAACAAATGTACATGTACAACCACAACAGGAAATAAAAACAAGAAATAATAGCAAGCCATTTTGATAACACCAGGAAATAGAAGTAACAGCTCACCTTTGAATAAAATTTTAACTAAAAGGGAATCTCTGCCTTTAAGAGGAAATTTGTCACATATATTAAATATCCAAATGATCCCCATTTTTTATTATTTCGAAGTGGGATATGGATTTAGGATGGATTATGTTGCTCATAGGCCTGCATAGTTCTGTGTTTAGTTTTTACCAAAGAGGGTCTACACAAAAAATACCCACTCCCCCCATGCAGGAATAACTTGCAGACCCCAAGAGTTAGCGCAATTATGATGCATTCACTGCCATGTCTGTCTGTCACTAACAAATTGTAAATAAAATTTTCTATTTTCTGAAATTTTTGCTTTGCTGCAGGCAAATGGCTCATTGGGAATATTAAAGTTGTCTGACTCTGAAACAAAATCGGACGTTTTATATTAACATTAAGTGTATTTTATTACTATATATATATATATATATATATATATATATATTCAAAAAAACAATACAGATATAAAAAAAGTGTATGCCACTTAGCTCCAAATTGACACATTTACGAAAAAAACAAAACAAAACAAAAAAAAAAAAACACCACAGTAATGGTGCGTTTCATTGCAACTCAAAAGTCAGAATTTCTGACTCGCCTGTAGGGAAATCAACACACACACACACACAGGAAAGTCTGTAAAACCTCACACACTCCATAACATGCGTCTAAAAATAATCTTTTAACACTAGTGTCAGCATGTCTCGATACAGAAGAATCTGTCCAAATGACTACACGCCGTTGGACACCATTACATAACCCTGGCTGTTAAGTAATTAGAGAGGGAATAAACCAACTAAAATAAAGATAAATCAACTTGGATTATCGACACTAATCGCGATGATTTGTCCACCTCCTGCTTTTTTTTCTACTCTGACCTTTGATTTTCAAATAAGCACAATTTGTAACCGTTAACCAAAGGACCCTAAAGCGACTAATAAATAATCCACTATTTATAAGTTTACAACGAGTTAAATACAGATCCAGCTCTGTCTCAGAGTTTATGCTAACGCATCGACAGCTAACACGTAGCTGAGCGGAGCAGTTTTAAATTATATACCATGATGTTAAAATAACAACTATAACAACGAGTACTGTGTGCGCTTTCAAAGCTTGTTTGGATAAATTAATGCTAACACAGTGATTAGTAGAGCTAACAGCTAACATCACGTAGTTAATGATGTCCTGTTAAGTTTAGCAAAAGAAAAAAAAAACCTTCACGTTTACAGAAAGTAAAAAACTCTGGTTTATTTAAAAACTAGCCAAATACGTTGCAGTTAGGTTACCAAATGAGTTGTTGAGCTGTTAGACTTTACTTACACTGCTGTCGTTTCTTAGCAGGCATCTCGTAAGACAGCAGCAAAGTTCACTTCTTCTCTTCCTCTTCCGTCGACACGTCAAGAAATAGGCGCGCTCCACACCGCTACCTACCGGCCGGCCAGGGAAACACAACTGCAGCAGTTCACAATGACGAGAAGCTCAAAGCACGGGAGGAGAATTACTTAATTTATTTGTATTTCACTGAAGTAATCTGACTGATTCTGCATTGTTTATTTTTACATTTGACAATGAATAATATTGAAATGAGAAGACCCAACAATCTTTTTTAAAAGGAGCTTAAAAGACACCACCCTACTAAATGAGTTCTGCATAAAGTTTTAAATTGAATATTTTGTGCTTTTATAATATTTTTCAGTTTACAAGCTACGCAGTTTGTTTCCACGGATCTTAGCTGTCATATTTGAAGATTTATCAACCTTTCCTGGGGAAATCAAGCAAGTACATCCCAGCTTTGCTGGTTGTCGTCATCCTAAATTAGTACTGATGACTTGAGATATAAAACAATAACTGCCATTAAAGAGCCCTTGTCAGTTTGATTTACACGGTGTTTCAGATAGTTAATCAAATTCTACTTCACACACAGCTCCACTGCATCAGTTCAGTAAATTCAGACTAGTTCTCAGCTCAAAGACTTCCAGCATGATATTGACTGAAACCTACCTTTACTTCAGTGAGAAAACGGCACAGTGGGAAGACTTTAAACACCTGAGAAATGGCCTGTGGGGACACACGCCATATCATCACGTGTTACTTTATTAGATTGTATTTACAATTGCCTTGGCAACACTTATTTCAACGCTGCTCCGAACGACAGCTTCTGCTTTTAGACTTTAATCCACAGACATCCCACATGGTTGAGACAAAAAACATGAAACGTCTCTGCACAAGCTGCCCCAACATTTTCTACAGACTCTCCATAAAAGCAAGCTTTTATTGAACTTTCCTCTGTGATTACATCAGTCTGTAGCTCACGTTATTCATTTGTTGAGGTGCTGCTAGAATCACGTTTAGTCCAGTTTCATAATCTTTGCGCACACAAGCGTGAAATTTCAAATAAATTACCGATTCATCTACATGGGTGTTCATTCACACTTCTCTTTTTAAGCATCAACATGTACTAATTTCACATAATTTGTTTTCAGAATCCTTTTCACTTTAATGACCTCTAACTGCTGTTTTTAACCAAAAAAAACAAAACAAACTCAAATGTAATCAAGCAAAGTGACTCTGTTGAAGTTTTCAAAAAAACATATCAACTTTTCTGAATTTCATATGGATATACTTGTTCAAGTCTGCATATTCTGTCACGCTGATACGTTTCACGCTACGTGGAAGTTATCACCAATTCAGTGTTTATTATTTACTGCCAACCAATCGACCACTTTAAGGCTTCTGAGTTCGATAGCAAAGTCACAGTTGATCTGTCACGTTCAGAAAGTCCGGACCGAGCCACAGCTGAAGAGGAGTTTCCTGTTACTGGGGTGCTTCTCATTCTCAAGAAAGTAGTGTTGTGATCTGTTTCTTTCCCTGTTCTCAGAACAAAAGATTACCTAAACATTTAAATAAATCACAGCAACCAATGTGATAAAAGCACTCCAGAATAGAGACATGATTAAATATGATTTCAGATGATTTGAACAACTCTGAACAGAGCTCAGAGGGGATTTTAAGGTGGGTGAACGGAGGGTGAAAATAGTTTTTTTTATCAGTTTTTCTTTTTTTAAATCAGCAAAAATATGCTTTCAATAAACAGTTTACAATTTAGTACCATGCTTGTGCTGCTTACCTCGTCCTAACCGTTTATTAGCAATGAAACATCCATCACTGTTGGAAACTACACCACTCACAAGTGCTATTAACGCCATTCTGCCCAGGCACCCCTTGTGTTTACCCAATCAAAGTGCTAAAAAAAAAGAGAAATAAAACAAAAAAAAAAAAACAAGGAGAAGGAAGAAATATAAACTGAAGGGATGTGAAATTTGTTTTGATTGCCAAGAAACTACTGAAGTAAAAAGCAGAAAATGACACATGCATACAAAATGTGTGGCTTCGGAGAAAACATCAGGGCTCACAGTTTTTTCAGGTACAACTCAGTGAGGGTGGTGTGAGGGCATGTGATGCAGGGTGATACAGCAGAGGAGTGCCGTTCAAACCTCTCTCCTGCGTGCCAACCAGCAGATGGGTCCTCTGCTGTGGACAGAACGGGGATAAAACAATAATCTTGGTCTGACTAAAATGGAATTTGCTTGTTAATGCAGTAAAAGTCTCCTCCTAAACTCTGTTCAGTTCTTGGCTTGCTCTTATCGTTTCGTACAGTTTTGAGTAATGAAGCTCGCTGTAAGTACGCTCTTGTCTTCCCATAGGTCTGTAGTGAGGGTGGAGGGGCTGAGGCAGCTATGATGCTGGGAGGTCCGAGCTGGAGGGCAGGGGGGAGGGGCTGGAGGAGGTAGCAGGATGGGTGGCTCAGACGGGGGGCGCTTTGCGGTGCAGAAAATATTGGTAGATGTCATCTGCATCCCGCTTCAGCCAGGCAGCATTGAGGAGGATGTTCTCACAGCACTGCTGTACCGTGCGCTCTGCAGCAGGCGCTGGGTGACTTTCAAAGAAACTCTGCATGAAGGGAGAAAAGAAGAGCTGTTCAACTCAGCACCTAAAGACAGAGGCTGAGTCACACGTGGAGACAATGTTACTCCTAACATCTTCTATTTGTAGTAAACTAACACAAAAACAAAGTATTACAAACAGCAGAAATGGGGTTGCAGGGTTCTCAACTTCCTTGGTGAGTCGCAGAGGTGTGTTCTAAAATATTTATGCGGCCAGTTTTCTCTCAAAATAGTCAGAGTCGTTGTTGGTGTCTCAAACCCGTCTCCAGAACACTAGAGCTGGATTTTGAGTCCTGCACATGAGCTCTGCTCTGACAGAAAACATCGCTGATGATAAATATTCATTAATGAAAACTAGTCTAAATCTGTCTGTCTTCATTTTAAAAGTGGACTTTAGCAGATTAAATTATAAACATGGAAAAAGCTGCCATGGTGGGTACAAAACAAGCTGAGGCAGGTACGATCCTGGATCTTAGTCTTATGCTCATGATCTATACATCATAACCAGAGATGAGGGTTGGAACATAGACCAGTAAATTGAGAGCTTTGCCTATTGACTCAACTCTTTCTTTACCACAATAGACCAAAGCAACACCCTCTTCATGATTGTAGATGAAGCCCCAATCCATCGATACGTCTCCTGCTCCATCCTACCATCACTCATGAACAAGACTCGCAGATACTTTAACAACTCTGCTTGAAGCAAAGACTCATTACTGATCCCAACCTGGGGGAAGCATTAGACCTCCCCCCCCCCAGTGAAATAGGTCATGATTTTCTAAAACACAGCTTACTTGACATCAGTAGGAAGGACATTGCTACAGTTTTCAAACTTGGGCAGAGAGACAAACTGAGTGTGTCCCTCAGCTTCTGAAAGTTGTTCTATCTCTAGCTGTTGTCACAGCTAATGAGGGTCAACACTTCCTTGATGAGTTCATGATGAAGTCCATTTGGGAAAAGTACTTTTGTATTTACAGCAGTGGGGCTTAGAGGGCTTCCTGTGTGACTTGTCCTGAAATGCTAATTGCACATTTTGACTGTTTTTAGGCGTTGACGGGCTCATGTAATTTTTTTGTAAATGAAAAGCAAACTCATAAGAGCAGGGTTTTTTCCCAGTGTATTATAAGCCTGGCGGGTTGCCAGGCTTTGGTGACCCTTCCGCCAGGCTAAGCTACACTTGCTTATTGTAATTATTATTGGCACGGATATCTTACAATATCACATAATAAATAGCCCTATTTTCAACTTTCCTGTCAACTTTAATTTTTTTTTTTACTAAATCACGGTCGGCCGGCAAACAGCCACCTACCACCGGGCTTAGCCTCTTTTCTGGGGGAAACAATGATAAGAGGTACAAAATCTAATTCCTCACCAGCAGCTGCCTCAGGTACATTTTCATTTGCGGAGCTATTTCAGACAACAGTGACAAGTCCGATGAAGTCGCAGTGTTACTAACTAGAGAAATAGTCTTTTCTGTGAAAATGCAGTGTGACTGCTGAGTTCTGCATGACTGAAGCTGAGCTGAAAGCTAGCAAAAAATGGCAAAATGCTAGCCAAACACTAAAAGTAACACAACACTCGCTAATATTACCAACAAAAACACAAAACATGGGCCTTCTTGTTTCCCTTTTTTTAATAACATCTGTACCGCCGCAGCCTTCTGTGTTTGAAATGATCTTAAACAACCACAGTGTTAGTTGTTCTGTATGTCCCAGTCCTGTTTCAGCCCAGACACAGCCAATAAGGCAAGCTAAAAAACAAGAAAGTCTTCACTGTCACATCCATTCAGAACTTTGGATTGGTGTATCAAAGCATTTAATATGAACTTTATAAGATTACTCTTTATATTAGAGCTTGTGATGCGCCCCATTCTGCCCCCTAGTGGTCACACTGTTTAATAAAGGCTCATTAATAATAATAATAATAATAAAAATAATAATAATTTTATTTAAAACGCACCTTTCAGGACACCCAAGGACACTTACAAGAATAGGCGAATCAGAGGACAATGTGCGAAAATACAGTTGAAAAGAAGCAGACATAAGTAACAGTAGAATTAAAACAGATGAAATTAAGAAGGATAGGCTAATCTAAAGAGATGAGTTTCCAGAGCAGTCATGAACGCAGGGAGAGAGGTAGTGTTTCTTAGGTCAGATGGTAGAGTGTTCCAGAGGAGAGGTGCAGAGCAGGAGAAAGCCCTGCTCCCCATCGTGGAGAGGCGGGCAGAGGGTACTTGGAGATTTAAGGAGGAAGAGGATTGGAGAGAATGGGAGGGCATGGAGATGTGTACAAGGTCAGACATATAAGGTGGGGCAAGATGGTGGATAGCTTTGAACGTGAGAAGCAGAATTTTAAAGGTGATGCGTGATTTGACTGGGAGCCAATGGAGTTGTTGCAGGACTGGGGTGATGTGGTTATGGGAGGAGGTTAGAGTGATGACATGTGCAGCCGAGTTCTGCACCATCTGAAGCTTAATAAACATTAACAAACATGATTAATTCTCACCTTCACTTCAGCTGCCATTTTATCAATTGCAAATCCATCGACAGTTAGCTGTAAAGAGAGATAAACAAGACAAATCAAAATAAACACAGAGCTGCAAATGTTGAGTTCAATTTTCCAACTTCAATTATTTAAATGAGACTTTTGCTCACAACTTCTGTACACTACGACTGAAATGTTAATCTGACACTAAACATGGCCTTATCTCAGAGAGAGTAAATCAGGAGTGTTTTACATTGAGATAGTTTTCTTTCCCCAACCTTGATGAGTCGTGATATGAGGAATCCTCCTTGGTAGCGATTGTAAAGCTCCTCCCAGTTGTCCTTGACAAACTTCCATGCAGCTTTCCGGCCTTGTTTACTGCTTCCTGCCACTCCCCCAATTACAGACACAGTGTCCTGAGGACGAACTTCTTCCTGTCCGGGTCAACATCCACACAGATGAGTCAGTTTGTGACTTTCATCCAGAGAATAAGCACTAAAAGTTTAGGATTTTAAACCAAGTTAACTTTTAACTAAGTTACTGGCATTATAGTCCATCCTCTGATATATTTGTTACGGAAATAACTTCATTAAAACAAGGACTGTAAAAGCAGCAACCTGATGAATGTTACTATTCTATTCAAGTCTGTGTTTTACATGGAAATCTATATGGCATTCTTTGTAGAAGATTGAAAAAAGGAAAATCTTTTCCAAAGAATACACTTGGCAGGTAATTTGATGATCAGGCATGAACTACAAACAGTCACATCAACTGGAGGCTCCAAGCAGAGTAACAGTGAATAGGAGCCACCACTGCTGACGGCCATTATTTAAACACTAATCTGCAACCAACAACAAGGAACTTTAATTGATCTGAACCTGTGTATCTGAAATACAACCAATATCTCACCACCTATAAGGACATAATTTCATTGAGTTAAAAAAAAAAGAATTAATAAAAATAACATAATGCCATCCAATTCCCTGAGGAAAGGAGAGAAATGAAACCCAATGAGGATGGAATAAACGGTGTTGTGTACCGAGAGGGCAAAGTTGAGGACTTTCTGGATGAGTTCAGGAGCAGATATGGCACCAAGCACTCGCTCAATACGATTCTTCTCTTCCTGCATGTCTGCTTGTTTGTGGAGCTGAGGGAGAAAACAGAGAAATAATCAGAAACAAGAGTACCGCCAACAAACCATAATACGCCTGTCAGTAAATTGTCAAATCAAAATCTAAAGCATGAATTCCTTCAAACAACAATACTGAATATATGTGTCTATTAAGTATATACATGGCTGCAGTGTGGTGAAAGGTCAATTTTACTGATAATTAAGTAAATGGTGTAAATCGACAAACAGGTCAATTAAAGAACATGAAAGTTCAGATATCGGCTAAAATGTGAAGAACCTACCTGTTGATCAGAGTTGAAGACTTCACAAACACCACTCAAGATTTCTTTGGTGGAAGTAGTCTTAATAAAAATAAGTTCCAATGTGGAGCCATAGTCTAGTGACATTATCCAGGGCTTTCCCCAGAAAAGAGGCTAACCCCGGTGGTAGGTAGCTGTTTGCCAGCCGTTCGTTGGCCAATCCCCGGCCGATCGCTAGGCGACCACGATTTAGTAAAAAAAAAAATGATTAAAGTTGACAGAAAAGGTGTTGTCTACTATACCTTAATTCAGGATTATGAGAAATGTTTGCTATCAAGTGTGTTTTACCACTGACAAAAGGAAAAATAGACCTGGCCCTTCCTTACCCCCCCACTCACATCTTTTGTTTTCATTGTTCGGTTGTTATACAAAAACCTTGGATTGGCCTGTGTATTTTTTTTTTCCTCCCAATGTGGTGGAAACTGGAATGTAAAAATGATTGTATCTTGCCTTTCCAAATAAAAATTAATTAAAAAAAAAAAAAAAAAAAGTTGACAGAAAAGTTGAAAATATGGCGATTTATTATGTGATATTGTCAGATATTTTGGCCAAATATTTACACAACTACAGTTTTACAAAAAGGAACTTTTGAAATACTTAAATTAAACAAAAATACAATTAAAATAAATACAAATAGTTTGCACCTAATTTAAATCCTAATTTAAGTCACATTTACAAAAAAATTAAACTAACATAAATGAAAAAGTGCAAACAAGGCACCAACACATGTCTCA
The DNA here is from genome assembly GCF_001649575.2 of Kryptolebias marmoratus. Lineage (NCBI taxonomy): Eukaryota > Metazoa > Chordata > Actinopteri > Cyprinodontiformes > Rivulidae > Kryptolebias > Kryptolebias marmoratus. Next base: position 5,144,089 of record NC_051432.1, read on the forward strand.
CTTCCAGGTCAATGAATAACAACAGAGAACTCTGAAAAATAAAGAGATGCTGTACTGTACTGTGCTTTTTGTGCCAAAGGGTGCATGTTGGATCAGCATATCTAATGCTGAATTTAATAACATAATTTTACTAGTAAACAAAGATAATATTTTCCCTAAGCACAAAACATGTTTACCATATTCGGTCTTGTAAAACCACCCGCTGAATTTTAGCTCAACTAACCATTTTTGGTTAAACCTGCTCGTTCAATGTTTATTACTGTGGCTCTGACAACATGCTAACTCCAGGTAGCTGAAGGTGGCTCGGCCTCAGGGCTCATTAGAGTCGCTTACATCGGTGCAGTATTCTCCAAAAAGACGGGGGGAAGTACGCTACATAACCAGCACCAAGTTACAAAAGGTTCACGGCGCGACACCACGCAGGGCCTTTGCGATTGCGTCACTGTTGGCGCGCACCCTCGCCTGGTGAGGTAGATAAAGGTAGCGGTTTTGGGGGAGTTGGTGGAAAAAAAACGTAAAAAATGACGTATTTATAATAAACAAGCGGAGCTTAGCTTGGCGGCCCGCAAGGCTTATAAAACGCTGGAGAAAACCCTGTTATCTATCATAAACATTTGTGGAGTTAGAGCATGGACAGCGGACTGTGGTCTGTCTTATGGATGGACAAATGTGGGGAACAAAGGGTCTTACATGTCTATGTTACTCAGATGTCAAGCTGGAGCAAAGACAAGGTTTTAACAAGGGGACATAATTTCTTTATTTCAAAGACTACTGTTAAAATGTTTTATGTCAAAGAGTGCTTTTGCTTTAAATGCTCATCCCTATCAGTGTAAACAGTGCAAATTTACCTTCAGCATTGTGTCCAGCGTGGCACTGTCACCATGCTTCAGCACTGTTAGATACACCTGAGAAAAACAGACAACATGATGATTCACACTTTATTTCTGAGCCTGAAACACTCTGTCATACAGATGTGTTGTGATTCACTCACATCAGACGTGTCAAATGTGAGGCCTCAGGACACATCTGACCTGTTACAAATTCATCTGGCCCAAGAGGTCATATTTTATATGTATTATATCAAGCCTGCCGTTGGTCAGTGCATAAACCAAAAAACATTTTAAAAATAGTGATGAAGTTTGGCCCTCAACTAAAACTTTTTAATTTATTTAAATTTTAATTTGACATCTCTGACTTAGAGGAAAACAAAGGAGTAATAAAAACTTTTTTTTTTCTTCCCCTTTCTCAGTGATTTAAGTCAATGTGTTGTTTGCTGTCATCACTGCCTTTTCAGATGGCACTACGTATAATACTGGACCTTTAAATAAAAGTGTCAAAATTTGAGTAGAATTTGTAGTGAAGGCACAGAATCTCGATTTTCATCATTTCAAAAAATATTGTAAAAAAAGTTCTATGTTTTTGTCTTATTTCATTATGTTGTTGGCACGGTGTGTCTTTGGTAGTTTTGGTAAAAAAGAAATCATGAATTGTTTTTATGCCATTACTTGTTTCAGTAAATATGTGGAGACGTGAACCGAGACCGTCTTAATGTGGAACAAACAAATAAAAAGTATAAGCGAAACTTAAACATATTGGGAATCAGGAGGACTAGTAAGTCTGGTTCACCTACCGGGCTCCTCAGGTCTGCAGGCAGGACCTGTTTGCCTTCCACATGTTCCTTGAATCTCCGCCTGGCCTCCTCCAGTGTGGGTTTGTGTCCTGCTTTTCCCAGTTTCCCCAGAACCAGACCTCTCAAGAGGGCATCTAGGTGACCTACAGTTACACAAAACATTAAATAATTCAGTAGCTGCATAAAATTTGTATGGTAAAATCCAATAAACCATTTTTTAGTTTCTGCATCTCAACTAAATGTTCAGGTTTTAGGAATTAAAAGATCTGCTTAACATGTTTATTCATCTAATAAAAAAATGAGTAAACTATTAAAGGAGCTTAAATTTCTAAACTATTAATTTTATTTAGATAAATACCCAGAAAATAACATCTGAGAGTCTGAGCATTAAGCCCCTATCTGGTACAGAATCAAGTAATTTCATAATAAAATAAATAAATAAATAAACTGTATCAATGCCCAATTTTATGGGAAAGGAATTTCAATTAACAAAGAGGATTTATTAGTAAAGAGGAACAAGATCTTTTTTGGTACAGTCATCCAGATTAGAGCTCTGATCACTTCCTCACCCTCCCCTGCCTTGCTGTCCCAGCCCAGTTTGAGGCCGATGGGGGTGAAGAGGTCCCGGATGAACTCCTGGATCTCCTCGTAGAAGTCTGTGTGGGACAGCAGTGACGACAGCACTCCCAGGTTGCAGCTGAGGTCGCTCCACACAGTGTAGTTGGGCTCATTGACAAATGCTTCCATCAGCTTCAGCACCTCCACCGTGCTGATCATCCCTGCACGGGACTGAAGACGCAAAACAATCAGAAATTCTCTCCCCTTTCTGAGTCTCAAGGCCAATCAAAGAGGAAATAAAACTAAGATGGTTAAACTCAATGAATCAATATGAAAGGTTCAGAAACAGCAGCTCAACAACCTAAAGGAGTTCTGTCTGACAGTGAAACTAATAAATACTCTGATCAGGTGTGGGGGCTATAATCTACATTTAGATGCACTGCGGTCATGGATGACTCTTAAATGATTTTCAAATGTTAAAAATTCATTTTTCTAACCTTAATCGGTGCTGCTATTTTTAAAAAAAGGTCAGCAGAGTACTTGCTGCTAGGTGCCTTTTGTCCCAGTTGAGTTACTGTAGCTTTCTGTCATAAAAAAAACATGTTACCTAAAGTATATATGTAAATATTATTTAACATTACAATATGACTGCCTTTAGTAGTGGCTTTAAAACATTTGATTTCTGTATAAAATTCCAGTGATAAACATAATGCTAATAGCGTTAGTTTTTTTTATGGCATTTTCAAGGTTAAGTAAGCATCTATGCTAATTGTTAGTCATCAGCTTGTGAATAAGAGTTTTTGACATTTGTTATTGTGCAGTCTTTATTAGGTATAAATATATGTAAATGAGTGTTTATTTATGTAACTTAAGCTACAGTCATTTAACTATACTTCAGTGTTTTGGTAAACCTCAACCTATTCAGCTGCTTTTTGCTGTTTATTCCCTAACTCGATAATCTCAGATAATCAAGATGCATCAATAATCATTCAACCCTCTGGATCGTAACAAAATCTAATTATCAGGTGTCTAAAAGATTCCCACCACAAACTCTGAACCATTCATCCAAATAGAAATATACTTGTTCGAAATTAAAGTGTTCCACCAGTGTTCAACTCCTCATCCATAGAAAATCATCTCTTAGCCTCTATTTAAGGCACACATAAAGTACACTCAGACATTTTATAAAAATAACTATTGAATAAATGCTTCTTTTAGTTTCTTTTAAAAAAATATTCCTAATGTCAGTGGAACCATGCTAAAAAGGTTCAGACATAAAAGTTTTTTATTAGTATCATTTACATTTTTAAACGTCCTAATATTTTTGTAAACTGAGGCCAGCATTTTCAGTGCAGAACTTGTTTGTGTTATTTTGTTGTGCAGACAGTAATCATTTGTTGAACTCGATGGTGAATCATAAAGCAGATAAATTACAGAAGTTGGGAGTTTAAATGTCTCCTCTGGGATATAACTCTACAGAGCTGCTGTGATGAATCTGATAAGTCTGATCAGATGAAGCGTCCAATCACTAACTGATATCCAACAAGGATATCATTTAAAATTAAGATTTCATGTTTTTATATGTGGTTTGACTGCTGTATTTATTAAACCTCCTGAACACAAAGTTCATGTTATTCAGCTGAGAGGACGGAGGGAAAGAAT
>NC_051432.1:5148324-5160310 GCF_001649575.2 Kryptolebias marmoratus
ATGGCCCACAGAGATGTTCTGATGGGCCATACCCAAGATCAGGTATTATATTTTATAAGTCCATGAATAAAAAAGATTTATTCATGTAAACAGGCAAAAAAAAGGGTGGGGGGGGGTAAGAGGCCTGGATAATAGATAGGGGGGCGCTGGCCCAAAAAAGGTTGAGAAACACTGCCCTACTGTGTGTGTGTGTGTCAGTGAGCCTTACAAGGGAGAAGAGGTCATTTTGGAGGCCAAGTCGGTCCACGGGCTGCAGGCTGAGGTCTCTGATTCCCGGCAGCAGACTGTCCAGCATGGATGAGCTGTACTGGATGCGATAGAAGCCCACAGTCCCAGGGTTGATCTGTAAACAGAGGAAAACAACTGCATCAGATTGTAGGAAGGGGGAAAAAACATTCTCATCATTTATTACTCAACTCAGCTAGAAAAAGAATCAGAATGTATAATAATTCAGGGCCAGGCTTTTCTTGAAAAATGCACTGCCTTTCTTAACAGAGTTTTGAACCAAGATCATCTTGTGATATTAAAATGACAAAGTTGCAGCCATTTTGACAAACATTGGAAATAACAGTCTTACAATCTCAAGTTTAGAGTATGTGCCGTGAATGACACATTCACATTTATCTGTAAAACTGAATATCTGTAAAACTGACTGAGTTAAAGCCATTTTTTGTGTTGGCTAATGTGGAGTAGCTGTGGCGGACATCTGGAATTAGACTGACTCTAAAATGTAAATCAGTTGCAGATGTACATCCAATGATTACTTTCTAAAAGTGTCATTAAAATCCATTAGTGATCCAGTTTTTAATTTTGGCTCCTTGTGAAAATGCTCTGAGTTCAAAAGTCATAGCTTTAATGAGAAGTCAGCTGGACGTGTATAGTTGTAGCTCCATACTAAGGTCTGAAGAGACACATGAGAAATCAGACGAGAGAAAATATTGTTAAATCCTGTACTGTGGACCCAGGATTTTGAAGTGTGACCTAAATGTCTCTTTACCCCCACAGTCATGATGTGTATATTTTGTAATGCATCCTTATGAAATGTTCGAGTGTTTCCTAAAGTCTACTGATGAGGATGTAAATACAGATGAAGAGCTACAAATCCTTCAGAAGACTGAAGCTGATTTTAGGAGACGTGCAGCAGGACCTCACCTTGACCCACTGGTCTGGGCTGACACCGCTCACAGTTATTGTGTCCTCTGGTTTGTCCAGCAGAAACTTGAGTTTGGTGCATTTGGGGTCCTTGTTCGTACAAACGCTAACAGGGACCATCCAACTCGGGCAGTTTTCTCCTGGATGACACACACAAGATGGTGTGAGTTAAAAGCCATCACAGAAAGAGGCCTCATCACTGACAGCTGCACACAAGGATGCCTTTAAGTTATTCTGTGTGCAGCCATTCAGTCAAAGGCTAAATGGCTTAATTATGATTGTTTTTTGCCGCCAGGCTGTTTACCGCCAGACTAAGCTCTGCTTGTTTATTGCAAAATATGTCATTTTTTATACATGTTTTTTTCCACTCGCACCTGTACCTTTCCGGTAGATTTATACTTGACGCGTTGATCACCGTGCGAGGGTGTGTGCGCACCAACAGTGACGCAATTGGACTGTCCCCGCCCCTGCATGGTGTTGCGTCGTGTGGTCATGCACCTCCAAATTTTCATAAAAGTGCAACTATAATGAGCCCACAGCAATAAACATCGAACAAGCGGGTTTAACCAAAAATGGTTTGTTGGGCCGAAATTCAGCGGGTGGCTTTACAAGACCGTATATGGTAAGCACGTTTTGTACTTAGTGAAAATATGACACATGCTAATTTATCCTTGTTTAAACAGTAAAATTATGCTAATAAATTCATCATTAGATATGCTTTGTTTAGTTGTTACATCTAGTGATCCAACATGCAGCCTATGCCACAAAAAGCACAGTATAGTTCAGCATCTCTCTCTTTTTCAGAGTTCTCTGTTGTTAATTATTGGCCTTGATGTGAGACGTGTCTTGGTGCCTTGTTTGCACTTTTTCATTTATGTTAATTTAGTTTATTTGTAAATGTGACTTAAATTAGAATTTAAATTAGGTGCAAACAATTTGTATTTATTTTAATTGTATTTTTGTTTCAAAAGTGTCTTTTTGTAAAACTGTAGTTGTGTAAATATTTGGCACAAATATCTTACAATATCACATAAAAAATAGCCATATTTTCAACTTTCCTGTCAACTTTAATCATTCTTTTTTACTAAATCACGGTCGGCTGGCGATCGGCTGGCAAACAGCCACCTACCACCAGGCTTACCCTCTTTTCTGGGGGAAACCCTGGACTATCATCAGACTCCAGTGTGAGCAGTCTGAAGCGACCCTCATGTGCAGAAGAAGATTTGACTTTCACATGCAGCACGCTGTGTTTGCAGAAGTAAATATGGATGCTACACATATTAGCGTGTGTGGATCAGTTCTGAAGTTGTTGTGTAGTAAGAGCTGACAAAATTATTATCTGCCATGCTTGTTTTATCCAGTGTTTACATTTGATGTTCCTGCTTCCCGCCTACTCCAGTACAGAATTGCTCTTCTGGAAGAGGAGCGACGTACTGAACTCAAGTATTGATCCCATCACAGTAGTGTTGATACGATCCAACATTAGTGTCATATGTTAGTGTAGATTCTCAATCATCCAGAACATGACAAATCTAATCAGTAAAAAAAAAAAAGTAACTGGACTTCTGTTTTCTATCTGAACACATGCAGAGTTCTGAGCTTTAAACTGCATGATGTTTGTATTGATAATATCAATATATGGATTGATTCACACACCTCTACTTCAGTGATGTAAAAGTTGTATAAAATGCAACTTCACCGTTCAGACTGAGGTCACTTGGAAAAACATTGGATATGTATCTGATTTAGTACCACATATGAGAGTAACATGGGTCGGATTTGAAAAGTAAAAAAAATTTTAAAAATCCAACTTTGGACCACATTTGCCTGCAGTGTAAACGTAGCCTTAGACAAACATAAGATGCAAGTCAAATCAAACTGATGCACCGTTAGCTTTGCACCAAGTGTGTTATATTTTAAACACGTGAAAATAACACTTACCATTGTGTGGTCCACTGGCACAAAACTTCTTCTGAGAAATCTTAAGTATGCGATCATCACCTTGCTACAAATAACATTATGGTTATAAGGTGAGATTGAAGAAAGCAGAAAAATCCAACTATCTAACAAACTAACATTCAAACAAACTGCCTATAGAACATTATATTTTTTTAGGATAAATTATTTGGTTAATTCTTTCTAAAAAAAAAAAAAAAACCCACAAAAACACTAGATATCCAAAATGACTGGTTAAGTTTTTATTTAATAAAGTCTGGATTAAAACATTTCTTCAAACTGAGTCAGTTCAATAAAGGATTAAAGAGCTCACCTGTTCCTGATCTACTACTATTATTGGGAATCCCATTTGCTTGGTCCAAGAGCTCATCACTGCAGCAATGGGTTTCCCACTGGCCTGTTCCAGACAGTCCCACAGATCCTCTGCAGAAAACATACAAGAATCAGAGAAATGTGACCTTCTTCTTAGTTCTCCTTTTAGTCCTAAATTTCGCAGGAATAAGGTGCCATTTTTATGTTGGGGGTCATAATTAGGTCTTATCTAGCTCTTTAGAAAAGTCACTGGGGTCAAATAATTTAATACCTATAATTGCTTGAACCCCAAAAAAAAGACACCTTTAAAAAATTGGAAGGTAGGTCTAAAAGGAGAAATGTGTCTGCTGATCTTAAAATCAATCAAAAACAGTGTTTCTTGAGTTGTTTACCTGTTGATGCATTATTATGTTGAAACTTTACAAGGTAGGCGTTCATTCCTTTCCTGAAGTCCTGCAGAGAAAGGATAAGAAATCAATTTAAGGCCATGTCCACACAGGAACAATGTCTTATGGATATGCAAAACTTTTTTTTATTAACTTTTTGGCTTTGTGTCCACATGGAAACAGCATTTTAGGAGCTCCTAAATGGTATTTTTTGTAACTGGGTTCCATAGTGAGAAAATTCTAAAACACCACTGTTGAGTTCTTGTGTGGACAGACTAAACACAACTTTTTGAAAACGATGTCACAGTCCCACGTTCTGCCTATCCTAAGACCCCAATAATTACATATTGGATTTGTGTTGCAGACACCAATTTCTCAACTACAGCAAAACTATCATATTCTGCATAACTTCCATAAGCAGACAAGGCTGAGGAAAAGTGAAACTCCCTTAAATAAAGAAGCACACATTACCCTTATTATTACACCACATAATCTAAGGCCAAAAGGCCTCTTTTTTTGTTTTCTTGTGTTTACAGATTGGAGCGTCTGCTCCAAGTCTTCTTTCTGTTTGTGTCGGCGTTTTAACGCCATATACAGGTGTGGAACAGTTATTGCAGCGTTTGGGTTGGTTTCCATGTGAATGAAAACATTTCTAGAAACCATGTTGTGTTTACGAAGAAAAGGTTTGTTTTGGAAAGACAGCATTCCTATGTGGGCAGGGCCTAAGTATACAACAATCTGAACAGAGACACAAAGATTCACTGCTGGTTATTCGACCAACCTCATCTCCAATGTAGTTATGCAGCATGCGGATCACAGATGCTCCTTTGCTGTAGGAGATTGCGTCAAAAATTTCATCTACTTCTGACGGATGGCCCACATTCACCTGAAGCACAGAACATCAGGCCAAAAACATTATTCTGATGGAAGCTATGCTGTCAACATGCAATATCCTATACATAATCATTATTTAACTTTCACAAAGAAAATATTTAATCAACCAATTTTTAAATTACCAACTTACTGGTTTTACAGCTGTAAGGTAAAATATGCTTTAAGTAAAACCACTCTTAACAACAGATGACATTAGTTTCTCAGAAGAAGAAAAAAATCCCTGCTGGCTCCTGCATGTCTCACCTCTATGGGATGACTGCTGTCCAGTGCGTCCAAGTCAAGAGCACGGGTGTAGTCTGCTGAGACAAACTGGGTCCAGATATCATACTCTGGGAAGCAGTGGTCCACACAGAGGTACTCAATCCAGGATGCAAATCCTTCATTAAGCCACAGATGGGTCCACCATTCCTGTGTACAAAAACCCCCCCAATAAAACACACACCACACACTACCTTTTAACTGCCGTCCTGAATATCACTGCCTACCAACCAACACTGGCTGAATAAAACTAATTTTAATCCTCACAAACAAAAATAGCAACCTGAGTTAAGTTGCACATTAAAACTGTCTTTTGGTCATTTATTAAGCTATTATAAGCTTTTCTTGTGTCTCAGGAACCATTTTTAACAAAACTCTGCTTCCACTTTGAGTACCAATGACATACATTTTATCTGAAACAATCACAAGTGCACACCTTTAAATATTAATGCTTTCAGATCACTCAGACCACCTATAGAAGTATAGAGACGGATCATGAGTAGGGCTGCAAGTAATTTTTTTGATAGTCAACCAATTGGTCAAATTCTTTTTGATTACTCAACATTAGTGCTGGGCGATATAACGATACATATCATGGGGACGATAGAAAAGTGTCTATCATGATTTATTTTCTTCTATCGTCTCTATTGTTTCTATCATAATTGTATCAATGATTCATGTAAATATTTCATAACGTAGGCTACGACGAATGTATTAGTGTTGTCACTTTGCATACATTCAGTTTATATAAGTGATAAATAACAAGAAAAAATAACTATTTTGCGAAGAACCTCAGCTTTGTGACATGATGCTGCTTTACGTGTGGGTTTACGGCATGCTTTACGGCAGCGGCTTTCTGTGCGGCCCGGCGGCACACCATATTCTGTGACCCACCGTATGTGTCAGCATTTAAGTCACAAGTGCTGAAAGATGGAGACGCATGAAGTATCAAATCCGGGGTCGCAACAAGTAGAGACAGCTAGCAGGCAGCCCAAGAAGAAAGACTTTTACCAAAACGAGGGGGACGTCTGTGATTTGGTTCAAGAAGTCCGACACGGAGCAGAAAAAGGTCATATGCTAACTCTGCTAATGCTAATGCTAACTCTGCTATTAGACTGTTTTCTCATCTGACGCCAACACAACAAACCTCTTCTATCACTTAAAGAAGAACCACGAAAAAGAATATTTAACAATCCAAAAAGTGCAAACAAACAAGTTGTAAAAGAGCCGGGAAAGTTGTGAAAAGTGAAACTATAGCCGGCCGAAGATAATGGAGTCTGTTGTCATTTGATACTGTTACGTCGTAACAGGTACATATATATTGCTGCACTAAAATGCCGCAAATCTCATTTGTGAAAGTTCAGTTAAATGTCACTTTGAAATAAAACTTGAAAAATGTAAGAAATTAGATTATTTTTTGTTATATTTTTCAGAGAATAACTGACAACGTACGTAATTGGGGTATATCGTGATATATATCGTTATCGTGATATAAAATAATCCATATCGTGATATAGGATTTTTTCCATATTGCCCAGCACTACTCAACATCTAACTTGTCTCTGCGTCCTCGGAGTGCACCTCTTGTTCTGAGTTCCAGTTCATGTTTTACCTGCTTTAGTCTGCCCAGCTGTAAACATCACCTTGAAAGTCTCTGAATAAATGAAACATACCTTTCCACAGCAAAATAAAAATAAGCTGTGAAACGTATAAATATGAAACTATTGAAATATCTTTAACATTTTACTTATTGTGACTATCACAAAAATGTAACAGTCAGAACAGACTAAAATGCAAGGAACCTTTGCACTTTTAAACAAAAAAGTCTAAATTTTAAACCAAAAATGGCCACAAGTGGGTATGGAAGACTAAAAGATTTAAAAAGGTTTTAAATTAAATAATAATAAAGTATGGTTTATATAAAAAAAATAAATTAATAAATTTCCTATTGCAGTACAGCACTGTATTGTGCCAAATAAACCACATAACAGTTTACCGGTTTGATAAAACGCACAGTGTACAGAAACTCCCTTGACTCATTTACTGCTCCTAACAGGTCACATTTCCAAACATTACTAAATAATGTTAGCTTAACAAATCGTCCACGAGTCCTTGTTCAAACTGATATAAACATTATTGTACAAACATCATTTATAAAAAGGAATAACACAAGGCACCAACTTCAGTTATAACCCATTTAAAGCCGTCTCTACTCCAGGAGGGGCTTACAGAGGATTACAGAAGTGCTACCGTGGGAAACAAAGCTCTGTTTCGTACAATTGGCCTTCAACTTTCTGTTTGTTTGCAGTGAAATGCTCACACACTTTTAAAAGTCTCCATTTTTAATTTTATCTATGTCTTTCTAGAGCTCTGCTGGTCTTTTCTTCATATTCTTCTTTGTTAGAAGACTGTGTGCAGCTGTGGAAAATAACAGAAACGATGCTGCCCACAAATATTTTGCAGTAACAAAAACCTTTATGTAGTTTATTCATTGTGACCAGAGCCATTTGTTATTAGGTCTGTATACAATGAGTCAACAACAAAAACCTGTGTCAACAACATTTTGCAGTCAACTAGTTGACTGTTGACTAATTCTTGCAGCCCTAACCATGAGGGGAGTTATAGAAAGAAACCACCTCTCAAGGGTCAATTCTTCTGTCTGCAATTGTTCTTTATCTGCAGCTAAATGTCATTTCTCTGCATTTTGTCGTGATCCCCAATTTTCCAAACATCTTTAGTATTACACTTGCATGCAGGTGTATGAAGATATTTTCCTTTAAAGAAAACTGCTCAGTGTTGTGGATGTTTACCATGGTGACCAAGTTTCCAAACCACTGGTGGGCGAGTTCGTGTCCGACCACTAAAGCCACCCACTGCTTAGACGACGAGCATGAGTTCTTCGGGTCGATTAGCAGTGCAGTCTCCCTGAAAAAATAAAAATAAAAAATTGTCTGCAAGGTTAACAGACAGCTGGAAGCAAACATCTGTTAGTCAACAGCAGGTTTCTCTCTTTACCCAGTCCTTATGAGCGATAAGGATGTGAAGAAAATCAGTACCCATATGGCTGAGTGTGATAAATGCAGGCATGGGATAAAAAAAAGTCCACCCTCTTTTAATTATTGGGTTTTACATATCAGGTTCTAAAATTATTAAAATCTAACCTTAAGTGTACAAAGACAACAGATTCCACTATGTCAATATTTATTAAACAAAAACAAAGTATGACTGTGGGACTTCATCAGAGTCCATGTTGTGGAGGAAACTGGCCCCTCTTCTGAACAAAGATGCTTCAGTTCATTGATGTTTGCAGACATTTGTTTCTGTACAGCTGTCAGACAGACGGTTTCACATTTGACCTGAGAATACTTTGATATATAGAGAAGTTCTCTGAATCTTTACTTTGGGCTCATGTGCCCAAAGAACATTGTTCCAGAAGTGCTCTGGTTCCTTTAGATCCTTGCAAGCAAGCCTAAATCTTGTTGAATACTTCGCAAGAACTGAGAAAATTGTTTGTTTACTTGAAGCGGCAAGAACAAGAACAAAGTTCACTCTGGCCAGGACATTTCATACTGAAGGAGAAACTCAAGTGCAGAACTCCTGGGAGAAACTTTGATGATCGGTTATTCAATAGATTTGATCAGCAGCTCATGGCTGATTCTGAACCTCTTAAATCATGTAGAAGCAGCAAGAGTAGGCTCAGTGTTTCCACACATCTTTTCCACTTTGGCTTAGTTTTAGTTTAATAAATAATGAGATGGTGAAATTTGTTGTGTGGTTTTGTTCACTTGAGGTTAGATATGAATAACTATAGAACCTGGTAAGACCGGATATTTTTTATTACGCCCTGACCTCTACAATTGTAAGAGGGTAAACTTCATTTGTTGTGACTATAAATGGAGCCTGCTGCTTTAAACCAATCACCTTCTGACCTCTGACAGGTGAAAGTAAATTCCTCTAACCACAAAGCAACTGAAAAAGCCATAAGAGCGGTCAACCAAAAGGAGATTAGGCTGCAAAAAGACTGTCAAATAAGACGTTAAAGGGCTGTAAAAAGGTCAAACAAATGCCAAACAGCTCTACTCTCTCAAACTGGTCATCTTATCTAATACCAATCCCAAATGCAAAAACATTCAAGGCACAATGACTAAAAAAAAGACAGATTAAAATTGTTTTAGGAGTCAGAACTTTTAGGCCTCCTGCTAATCAACTAATCTTTAGCACTGTTTAAGTCAAAAAAATGGTACTCAAATAATAAAGTAGAATTTATGATTGTGCTTTAGAGAATGTGCTTAGCGGTACACTGCACAACAAATTATAATTTAGAGTATTTTGTTGAAGACAGGCTGGTATTCCATAACAATAAATTGTAAATATAACAAAAAGAAAAAATTAGCAGTTACTGTAATCATCTAACTGTATAAATGCATCACTAATTTCACAGCAGTCTGACACTTGAAACACTTAATTGTTACACAAGTGACGAGTGAAGTTGTGTTTTATCTCAATATGTTTAAATCATAAGTACTACAATCTCAACTTTCTAGCTTTTATCTTTTACCTGTAGGTAACAAGGCCCCAGTTTTCCATGGCACCTAAATAGGGAAAAATATTTCTAAGTCAAGAAATTTCTGGACATTTTGACAGAAAATCTTTAATGTGGGACATTAATGAAGTTACTCACCAGCAGCAAAATCAGCAATAGCGATGAGATCAATTTTAGGCAATGGATAAGGAACACTGAAGTAGTCTTTGTAGAAAGGTAAGGTCTTCGTTGCAACCTGCATAAAAAGAAAAAACAACACTTTAGTGTCAGTGACAGGACAAAGTCTGTCCAACAAAGTTGAGGAAGAAGAACTGAATCCAAGTAGCTGAGAATTGTCCTGTCATACCAACAGAATGCCTTTAGTTTCCAAAGGTCCACTGTCACAGTGATGGGAAAATTCTTTGTGAAAGTACAAAATAATATTTTGAACACACTCCTGTGGTAACATGCTCACCTCCAATGCAAATTTCCCTTGTTCTGCCTTCCCGACTGGCGTGTAAACGCGTACCGTGACACCGTCTGATGACTGGCTCTCCACATGGTCATATTCACCGATGACAAACGCTACAAGGTATGTGGACATGATGGGTGAGGTGGCAAACTGTACTTCCACAAGGTTTTCATCATCTGGGTATGGCTTTCGATTAATGACATTCTGGAAAGGACAAACACAGAGCATTGTCTTAACAGGAAGGAATTGTTTAGATGAGAAAACAGCAACAAGATAAGCATCTGTAGCATATAAAAGTGACAGGAGCTGAATATGCTTCTGTATGGTCCTGCTCTAAGAAGCTGTTAGCTTCACTACCTCATGAGAAGTTGATTCTCCTGATTCTCCTAAGATCACTGAAAGATGCCTACTGCAGGTAAGATACTGACTGCTCATAACTCCACACAATCCGACTTAAATTTGTATGTTCTTCAAAACAGACAGCCGCTAAACTGTATGCGAAAATAAATTCAAATAATTATCAGTTTCAGTTTTGCTGATTGTTGTGCCATTGTTTCTCTAGATGATGCCCCATTTGTGAAATTTAAAAATAAATAAATAAAAAATAACAGCCAGAATTTCTGGTCATGTCGCGGTACTGAGCGGACGTGCGGAGGAGCCATTAGCAATTCTTTTCTAAAAAACTAAATTAACAACCTGCATTAATTGGCATTGCATTTCTTTAGTCAATTGTACTAATTATCACTGACCAGATGGTACCAAAGAACGCAAAACCAAATTCCAGAAAGGCCTTAATAACATCTATGTTCAGCCCAGCGCAACAACTCAGCAGTAGCAAACTAGCTAGCGCTGGCGCGGCCTACAGCGTCTGTCCAGCTTCTCCTCCACTTGGCGGGGGTGCTCCAGATGGGCCTCTTGTTAACAACAAATCCACAGACACAGATGTTGATAGTCTGGCAGTCATGGAAGCAGGTAGCACTAACGATCTCGTGGCAGCGATCAACTCGATGAAAGATGATTTTGTGAAGAAATTTGATAGCCTGCTAACTGCTATCCAGGGGGTGCAATTGGATATAAGAACTGTTACCGCACGTGTTACACAAGCTGAGGATAGAATTAGTGCTAACGAGGATACAGTTGTTTCCTTGCAAGTCGAAAACGCTGCTATGAAAACTGCTGTTGAGGCTCTGCAATTAAAGATAGACGACCTGGAAAATCGTAGTCGCCGCTCCAACCTACGTCTTATTGGCCTCCCAGAGGAAACTGAAGGTTCTGACATGTGTGCATTTTTGGAGAAACGGCTGCCTGAAGTGTTTGCTGCAGAAACATTCCCGGTCCCACTGATCATAGAGAGAGCACACAGAGTTAGGAAAGCTGACGTTGCGGGGTCACGGTCCAGAGCGGTGGTCATGAAGCTGCTGAACTATGCTGACAAAGTCTGGATCACAAAGGCTGCCAGGGTGAGGGGAGAAATATTTTTTGAGAATAAAAGAGTCATGTTCTTCCCAGACATCTCTGCCCAACTTCTGAAAAAGCGCAAGAAATTCGACCAAGTTAAAAAGGATCTGGCTTCCATCTCCCTGGAGTTACTGGAGTTACCGGAGCTACGCTACGGTGTTGTTCACCCGGCCACGCTTCTGGTGACATACAAGAGGAAACGCCACACTTTTGACAAGCCAACAGAAGCAGAGTCCTTTGTCCAGCAGCTCAAGCGGGAGCGAAATCTGGAAATGAACCAGGTACAGGATCAATAAAGGAGAACTGAACTGTGAAATATCTCTTATAATTTTATAACTGTTCTGTTGCGGAGCAGCAGATCGAACTATGTGACACTGACTAAACATCTTACATCCATCCATCCATTGTCTTCCGCTTATCCGGGGTCGGGTCGCGAGGGTAGCAGCCTAATCAGGGAGACCCAGACTTCCCTCTCCCCAGCCACTTGGGCCAGCTCCTCCGGGGGAATCCCAAGGCGTTCCCAGGCCAGCCGAGAAACATAGTCCCTCCAGCGTGTCCTGGGTCTTCCTCTGGGCC
>NC_051432.1:5163117-5198647 GCF_001649575.2 Kryptolebias marmoratus
GTCCCTAGAGCCAGCTTCTGTAGCCGAGGATCAGACCGCCAAGGTCCCCGCCTTCGGCCACCACCCATCTCACATTGCACCCGACCCCTTTGGCCCCTCCCATAGGTGGTGAGCCCATGGGAAGGGGGACCCATGTATCCTCTTTGGGCTGTGCCCGGCNCGGGCTCCATGGGTGAAAGCCCGGCCACCAGGCGCTCGCCAACGTGCCCCACCTCCAGGCCTGGCTCCAGAGTGGGGCCCCGGTGACCCGCGTCCGGGCGAGAGAACACTGTGTCCAATAATCGTACTCGTCATAAGGGGTCTTTGGGCTGCACTTCGTCGGGCCCCTCACCTAGGACCTGTCTGCCTTGGGTGACCCTACTAGGGGCATGAAGCCCCTGACAGCATAGCTCCTAGGATCATTGGGACACTCAAACCCCTCCACCATGATAAGGTGGCAGCCCAGGGAGAGGCATCTTACATTACATTAGCAAATATGGTCACATATGTCTAAGTGCATTTTTAAAATCATATCTTTTCAGCTTTTTGGCTTGATGGGTTATGTGGGTTATTATCAATATATCTCCATCTTATGTTTAATACACAAGGTCAATGCATAATATGGTTGGGGTAACCAAGGTTAATACATGCAAGTTTTGTGTTTATCTTTACTATGGTTTAATGGTTGTTATTTGCATCACTGCTTATCTGAGGGCTGCAGTTTGATGAGTTTTTTCTTTTTTTTCTTCCCTTTTTGTTTCTGTATGTTGTCCCTCTCCATCGTGAGGGCCTGGGTAGACCAGCAGGGCTTCATGGCCGAGCCTGGCCGGCTCCTTGCGAAGTGTTCTCAGTTGGTTGGGTGGGCGTACTTCATTTGGGGACGTACGCTCTTGTTCAATTGTTGTGTGTTGTCTTTTTTCTTTTCTGTCCTTATTTGTCACGTCTTTCCTCAGCAGCATACTCTTATATGCCCATGGCATAACTGAAATTTTTTTTTCTTTTTCTGATGACCACTGACTTTCAGTTCACCTCTTGGAATTTAAGAGGTCTGAATAAATTGGCTAAACTGAAACAGGTGATGAAAAGGATTCAACAATTAAAAGCTAAGATAGTTTTCCTCCAGGAAACTCATTTAAGCCCTGATGATGTTAGTAAAGTGAGGAGAAGATGGCATGGTCGGGTATTTTCTACCTCCTTTAGCTCACACTCGAGGGGCGTAATCACACTAATCCACAGCTCAGTGCCATTCCAGCTCATCAATATAACTGAGGATCGATATGGCAGATATCTAATCTTACAATGTGTGATTATGTCTGTAAAACTAAATTTGGTTAATGTTTATGGGGCAAACAATGATAACCCTGCCTTTTTTAGACAACTGTTTCTATCTGTAGCGTCGCTTTCTGGAGGGTACTTCATTGGAGGCGATTTTAACTGTACGCTTATACCAGCGTTAGATAGATCTACAGGCAAAGACAGCTCCCATGTTCAAACAAGAAAGCAAGTGGCGTCTACAAGCATTTTGGCTAAGGGACCCAGAATTTATGCAATTTATCAGAACAAAAATAGATATGTATTTTGAATTAAACACTCACCAGACCTCCGCAACCGTGAGATGGGAGGCCAAATGATCAGTTTTACCAGCTACAAGCACAAAATCAATAAACAAGAATTGGTCCAACTTGAAAAATCTATTAAAAACACAGAAACACAACTATTCCAGAATCCTTCAATCCAACTAAATACAGAACTTCTCAGGCTATGAGCTTAATACAATATGCTATCTACAAATAAAGCTATTAAAAGTATAATGAGATTGAAACAATCGTATTTTGAACAAGGTGAAAAGGCCAGTAAGCTGTTGGCTTGGCGAATCAAACAGGAACAAACAGATAAAGCAATAAACTCAATTCAAACAGCGGAAGGTGTGGTAACATATGACTCAAAAGAAATAAACAACACGTTTTAAAATTTTTACTAAAAATTGTACAGCTCAGATTACTCTGACCTAGCCTCCCAGGCACAAACTGATTTCTTGGATTCATTAGAATTTCCTTCCCTAGATAACCATTCTCTAAAATCACTTGATTTTGAGCTCAATGCACAATTATTGTCTGAGGCAATATCCAGTATGAAAGGTGGTAAGAGCCCAGGGCCTGATGAAATTCCAATTGAAATATATAAAATTTTTCAATTCAAACTGATAACTCCAATGCTTGACATGTATCAAGAAGCCTTTAAAGAAGAGTCTCTCCCTCCCTCACTTAATACAGCTATAGTATCCCTACTTCTGAAGCCAGGTAAACCTGCTAATCAATGTGGCTCATATAGGCCAATTTCTCTTATTAAAAATGATGTTAAAATTTTGTGTAAAGTATTAGCTAGGAAGTTAGAGCCACTTTTACCCATGATAGTCCATCAATATTATAAAAATGACAATATTGCCAAAAGGTTTTATGTTTTCCAATCAATTCCACTTTTCCCAACCCCCTCCTTTTTTAAGGAGATAAATAAAACTTTCTCCAATTTCATTTGGAACGATAAGCGTCCTAGAATGAGACTGTCTCTCTTATATTTGCCATATGACAGAGGAGGTTTACAATTGTCAAATCTAATATGTTTTTTCTGGGCAGCCCAGATTAGGGCAGCTATGTTCTATGTTATTACCAGACAGCCCCCAGGGTGGGTTACAATTGAGTCCCAGCTGATCTCTAGCCCTATAAATTTATACTTGTATTCATCAGACAGGAAAAAGCTTATTAAGCAAACAAAAAAACCCTTTTCTGAAAAAACAATGCTTATCTGGCAAAAAGCAATTGATTATTTGGGAAAAAAGCATCAACTATCCCAATTCTCACCTATTTTTGGTAACAGGGATTTTGGTCCAGGTAGAGCAGACCCAGGATTCAAGCTCTGGTCTGCAAAGGGGATAGCTAAGATGTCCGATCTCTTTACAGGGGGGATATTTATGTCTTTTGAAGAACTTAAAAACAAACATGATATTCCTACTAAGCACTTCTATAAATATCTTCAAGTTCGGAGTTTCATTCTATCCAAACAACAAAATAACCTGGATCTACCTTCTTTGTCCTCACTAGAAGACATTATTGTAAATCACCTATATGTTAGAGGTCAGGTATCTCTTCTTTATTCCTTATTCGTTGACAGATGTAAAGAATCTTCGGCCAACATTCAACAAACATGGCTAACAGATTGGGGAGAAAGCGTGTCGAGGGAGGAGTGGTCGGAAGCCTGCATTTCGACCCATACACAAACTGCCAACACAAATTCCAAATTACTACAATACAAATGGCTTCCTAGGCAATACATCACACCAGTTAAGTTGCATCACTTTAATCCTAATATTCCTGACACTTGCATTAAATGTACTTTCATTGTTTGTGGGCATGTCCTTGAGTGTTAGCTTTTTGGAAAGGTGTATTGAATGTGATTAGTCAGATGATTGGGAAAAAGGTTCCTTTAAATCCTAAAATGTGCATCTTGAACATTTATCCTGAAATCTTTGTTATCCCAAACAACTTAAGATCCTTACTTAATGTCTCCTTTTTGGTAGCTAAACACTGTATTTCATCCTCATGGAAGAAAGAAGCATTATGTGGAATTTTAAAATGGATCACACAAATGACGTTTTACTTTGCACTTGAGAAAATCAGCAACTTTACTAAGAACAAGCTTGATAAATTTTGGGAAATCTGGTCAGTCTTTACCCATGGCTGGGCCAAAATGATATCCAACTTGATGGGTGGAAAAAGGATATGTTATAAGGTCATATGGTAAAATAAACTGATGTGTATGCTGGTTGCTTTATTGTGGGTCTGCTGCAAACTTATTAGGGCTCCAAGCCCGCGGGAGCAAGCGGGCGGCCAATGCAAGGCATGGCCGTTCGCCTGCTCCCAGCAGAGCAGGGAACCCTATTGTTTTTGTAAAGATTTTTCATTATTGTGTATTTTTATTCTTCTACGGTAAAACGCGTTGGCCAGAAAAACAAGAAACTGCTGTGAAAAAGCCAACCAGGCAGCCTGATAGAGAAACCCGACCGTTACTCAGAAAAAAAAAATTCATATCGTCCCATACCTAGGGGGCGCTATAACAAAGGACAATGCGTTTTTGCCAAAACCTCCTAAACCGTAAGTCCTACACTCAAAATCTTGATGGCACCTGAAACCATGGGTGATTCTGCATCTCATTTACATTGGCCACGCCCACTTCCGCCTAACTAGATTTTTTTGCTATAGCGTGATAAAGGCAAAACCTACTTTCGAATACTACTCCTACATTAAAAACTGGATCAACGTGAAACTTGGTACGTAACATCTGTAGGCTGATCTGCTGAAGGGATGATCAAAAAGTTTTAAAAATTTTGAATTTTGCGCGAGTGACGCAATATCAAACACTTCAGTTTGAAATTTGACCTCTAGGTGGTGCTGTTACAGCAAAAAATGCCTTTTTTCTGTTGTGTTCTGTAAACCATGCTTTTTTATGTGAGTTTTAAAAAAAATTAATTTATGCTAATTAGTAGAAAATATGTGTAACCCACTTTCGTTAACTCCTCCCGAGGCTCAAAGCCAATTGAGGTGATCATCATGTGGGATGACTGGACGACTGGCTAACCAAACGATGTGAACAGATTTTCAAAAAAATGTTCAGTTTATGAAATATGCATAAACAATTTTTTTTTTTTAAGTTTATTAAGCATAACTTAAGAACAGTGTACAATTTATCAATAGTTTTCATACCAGTGGTGTCTAAGGGCGAAAAAAAGATTTCTCACCATTTTCGGCTTAATCTAACCCTAGGGGACGCTACAAATAGGTAAAGTTTATACTGCCGAAATGGCTGAATGGATTTAGGTGAAACTTGGTGGGTATCTTCAGGATACAACCCTGAAACTATGTTATCAATATGGTAATGATTGGTCTAAGTGGGTGTGGCTTATGTGCAAAAATGTATGTGTAGCCTTTAACATTTCGAAAAATTCACAAAAATCACTTGTTGAACTTAGAGTGCTAGAACTTACAGTATATGTTCCTTGCGCAATCTGTAAAAGTGGTGATCAAAAATCGTGGCTCTATATTCAAGCATGTCGCTACTATCTACAAAGTTCGTAACTGAAGCTAGCAGTAGAAACTCAGACTCAACAAAGTTTTAGACTATGGTGGATGGAAAAATTTGGGGAAACAAGGCACATAATACTGGTTATCTGTGAATATTTTGAGATTTTTTTTTGAGGCATTACTGATATTTAACAAATTTCTGAATATATTTCAGTATGAAGATAATATTATTCCACATGTAGGTATGGTCGTTAGAGAATATTTTTGGTAATTTTTGGACGAGTTATTGATTTATTATGAATATTTCTTGGGCTCATTGTGGTATAACATTACAGTTAACATTTTTTTGACTGAAACAGCATTGGAACTAGGGTCAAAAAGATAAATGCATTATTATTACAGATGTAGACTTGATGATCTGAGAATATTTTGGTAATTTTTTTATTTACTCTTGATTTTTTATGAATTCAATTACGTGACCAAGTGTACCATAAAATCGCATTGAACAATTTTCTATTGAAAATGCATTTTGTCTAGGGACATGGAGATAAATGCATATTGTTACAGATGTAGACTTGGTCATCTGAGAATATTTTTGTATTTTTCTAATGAATATTGAATTTTTTATGAATTTATTTCTTTGGCTCTGTGTGGTATCAAATGGCAGTTAGCTTTTCCTTCCTGAGCTTTCTACACAAATTGTACTGTTGTGTCTTACGAAGCACCTTTGGGTACGCACCTTACTGGCGAGTTTCGACTCGGCCCGCTCGCTGAGAGAGGCGGCAGAGCCACACCGGCGGGACGTCGGGATCGGAGCGCGCGGATAGGGGCGGAGCGTGAGGGCTTGGAACCCGTTGATAACTGCTTGCAGTTATAGTTTAATTTATTTTTTTCCCTCCCCTGTGTGTGCTACCTCTATAATTTAAGTATCTGTAAGTGGTTACATGTATGTTTTTTGTTCTCTTGTTAAAATCAATAAATATATGTTCAAATATATAAATAAATAAAAATAACAACCAGAACTTGGCCTGCCTTCGCCAGCTCTTTGTAAGGTCTTCATGAGCGTATTAAGAACACAGTAGGGTCCCCATTGCACATGATGGAGTGTGATAGGTCCACAATGGGCGTCGGTGGTGAGGTTGTGGTTTATAATCATAAAGGCAGTATATGGAGGACCTAGGAGAAGTGTGAGGGAGCATGGTGGCATCTTTTCCATGACGTGGGACCCTCATGCACCGATATGTCCTGGTTGTTCAGAGTTTGAAGGAGGACTGGCGATGCTGGTTTTATGACTAGACTACAACCATGATTGGGACAAGATCATAAACCAACCTAGGACACACGGTGGTGTTGTGTTGATCTTCTAGCACAGGGGTCCCAACCACTGGGCCCAAGACTGGTACCAGTCCCTGGATAATTTGGTACCAAGCCACACAGAAATAATTAAAACTTTTCTCAAAAAAATACATTTAAATATTTTTACATTGATTTGCAGAGTTCACACCTAATTCCTGTTTGAATCACTCACAGTAATTTTTCCACGTAGTCGCAGACCTGCACGCTAACCCCACACGCAAAACTTTGCTGAAGAACTTCTTTTTCTTCACTAGTCTGTGGGAAAATTGTATTGTATAAAGCTGGTTCAAGGTGCAAAAAAGATTGGGAACCACTGTTCCACTGTTTAGCTGTATCTTGACACAGTTCAAGAGAGTTGTGCCAGTTCGAGTATGTAGAGCATGGTGATGGTGTTGGTGCAGAAGAGCATCTTATCCATGTGGAAAATAGCAGGAAAAACACATGCAGTGAGTACTAAGAGAGAGTGCAGTAATGTCATAAATGCTTTCACACTGAAGGTGGTTTTCTAAATTTGCCACGATGCAGCTACCTTCTAACAGGGTGTGCAAACTGTAGTGTGGTCTTCATCCTGTTGTGAGCCAAACAAGCTTTAAACAACAAGTTGGGTGCACCCAGAATGTAATTTAGGGCCAAGCAATCCTTGAACAAATGCATATTGCCCACGGCCTTTCATATCAGAGCTGTGGTGGCCATCTTAAATTTGGGTGACTCCAAAAGTTAATCAATTGTAGAAAGCAGGGTTTCCCCCAGTGTATTGTAAGCCTGGCCCGCTTGTTTATTGTAATATACGTAATTTTTTATACACGTTTTTTTCCACTGGCACCCCCACCGCAAGGTCACCGCACAAGAGTGCAGGCACCAACAGTGACACAATCACGCTGTCCCAGCCCCTGCTCGAAGGCCCCGCACACGTGGTTGTGCACCTCCCAATTTTACTAACTTTGTGTGGACTGCACGTTCAAAATGGATGATTTCGCTGCTCTAGCAGAGCTGGTTTGCCTGTATCAGCATTTATATGATCCCTCTGTGAGAGTTCACAAAAATAATCAAATGGTTCAAAATTACTGCTGCAGCCAATAAAAAGGAGTGTTTATAGACCACAATGGTTAGTTGAGTTGAAATTCAGTGGGTGGCTTTACAAGACCGAATATGGTAAACATGTTTGTACTGAGTGAAAATATTAATATTACACATGATAATTTATCCTTGTTTAACAGTAAAATGATGCTATTAAATTTAGCATTAGATCCTTTGTTTTTTTGTTACATGTAGTGATCCAACATGCAGCCTGTGCCACAAAAAGCACAGTACAGTACATCATTCGTCTATTTATCAGAGTTCTCTGTTGTGATTCATTGGCCTTGACATGAGACGTGTGTTGGTGCCTTGTTTGCACTTTTTCATTTATGTTAATTTAATTTATTCGTAAATGTGACTTAAATTAGGATTTAAATTAGGTGCTAACAATTTTTGTTTAAAAAAGTATTTCAAAAGTGCCTTTATGTAAAACTGTAGTTGTGTAAATATTTGACACAAATATCTTATAAACAGCCATATTTTCAACTTTCCTGTAAACTTTATTTTTTTTACTAAATCACAATCGGCCGGCGATCAGCCGGCGAACAGCCACCTACCACCGGGCTTAGCCTCTTTTCTGGGGGAAACCCTGAGAAAGTGATTAATTTCTGAAAGTTTAATTAATGAACACAGAAAAACATAGCCTTTGGCCAATAAAAAGGACTACACTGAAAATCCACTATTATAACTCTTACTCTTTCACTTTTACTAAACGACTGAGATCTTTGTAATTGAAAGAAAAAGTAAAACATTTATGTTAGGAAAATATTAATCACTGGATTATCATAAGTTTTTCTGGGTAAGTAGTCTCTATCATGATGTAATTCACCTATATTCTTGTTGATTGTGTGGCCACAGTTATGAAATGCTTTGCATTAGTCGAATTACAGGAATCTCATCTTTGCACTGGTCTGACACACACAGCACTTGTATATATTGCTTAGTTGTGCCAGAAACAGCTGACGGGCTGCAGGAAGGTGATCTGAATCAGAAGAGGCTAGCGGATCACCTCTATTTAACTCAGCGGTGACAGTACAACAAGGATCCTTTGGCCAAAACATTTATGAGGGAACAATCCTCTGGGTTATATAATTTAAAGAGAGAGAGAGAGAGAGAACTTGTTTTCGTCAAACTAAGCCATGGTCTTGACATCATGTTTACAGCTGCACTAGCTGTCCTGCTTTGGTTTCAGCTTATTATTATAATATACATTTGAAAAATTACATTTCTTGAAAAATGCAGTGAATGCTGGGTGCTGAATGACAGCTTCTTCAGCAAATTTCAGCAAAAACTGAGTTGTCAAAGACAAATAAGGTTGAACAAAATTGAAAAAAGTGTAGCAAAAGGCTGAATAAAAAAAGCTTGCAGGAAAATGGCAATAGACTATCATGAAGTTAAACCAAATGTCACAGCACACATCTTCCAAATGATGATCTAATTGAATGTAATAATTGTGAATGAGGAATTAAACCACACATTCCTTTGCATTACTGGTACTAATTAGTTTTATGCTACTAAAATGAAACTGTTAAAAAAGGTTCATCTTGACGACCCGAACTTTCATTTCTACACAAAAACTGCAGTTTTATTTTAAAAGTAAAGCTTCATGTTGAACAAATGACAGATGATTGCTAAACTCAACTTACATCTAAAGACAAACCTCTTGCAGTGAATTAAGACTTTGACAAAATGTTAAATATAAATAGGTGAGCAGCATCCGAAAACTAGAACCCTTTATGGCTTTATTTCCTGCTTGTCCTAAACACTCGGAGCACATGACCTAAATACTTTCGACAACCATCTATAGCAAACTGTAAATCCTCATCTTAACCATAAACACACTGAATGTATCTGTATTCATACAGTCAAGCTCAATCCAGTCTAACAATGATTAAAGTCTTCAACTAAACCATCATAAACATAAATTGTAGGATATATCATCTCAAATGTGGTCCAAAAATAAATTCAGTCTTTAACAACTCCTCACAACAAATTGGGGTACTTCATTCATTCATTCACCTAAAGCTACAACACAATTATCTTCATAATTTGGCTCCAACAATACAAAACTTGTTGCCACATCAGTTGGAGAAAAAAAGGCTTTGAAAACATTAACTAATGTCACTAAGCCTTAAGAAAGCACCCATGTCATTTAAACTTTCAGTGACTAAAAACAAGAAGGAAATCATCTCAGTCAGATGATGGCTTCTATTTCAACTCAAGTGAAAATGCTTTCATTTCATTTTGCTGAACAATGGCTGACCTTCCTGTATATGCACTGTTGTCATATTTCACATGGGGCTCAACATATTAGCCAGAGGTAGAATATGCAGTGACTTTCCACCCTCTCTTATGTAAGCTATGAAGAAAGAAGAGAGGGAAGAGAAAGGAGGACAAAAACACGCACAAAAGGAAACGTGACAGCAGTGTGACTCAGAGATGTAGTCTGGAGATTCTCAGAATGAAGGAGTGAACATGTGACAAGTACCATATTTGACAAGGCTATCCGGTCCTTGGGGACTATCAAAGTGATGTCGAAGGTGGCTTTGATAGCTGGCTCGTCCCAACAAGGAAAAGCTCTGCGGGCGTCTGTAGCCTGGAGGTAGAGAGAGACACACACACACAAAGCAATCAAGAATCCTTTTAGTTAAAAGTTTGAGTTTGGCAGCAAAATGTAATCACTTACAGGACAAGACAAAAAAGATTTAAAAAAATGGCCCCTAAAAAATTAACAAAATAATAAATAAATAATCAAAAGAAAACATGGAGGTGGGAAAACTTTGCATCCCAACAGAATTTATGACCTCTGGTACAAATTGCCTACCTTGATAGAAACTTCCTGTAAAAGACAGACCATGTATTGTTTCGGAGAATCTGAAAAACTCAACACACTTCTTCCTCAAACCTAACGAACACATCCAGCTGATGCAGAAACCAGCCAATGATGTACTTTTAACAGCATCAGGGCAGATAAATATTAACTTTGTTATCAAACTATTCTTTTCATTCACACAACTTTTCACTTTTTGTGCACACCTGAGTAAGGTCTTGGAAACACCTCAAAGATGAGACAATGAACTCCATCAACTCAATTTTCACATTTAGTTTCTACCATAAATTTAGATTTCAACTACCTGAGCTGCCCCTTGAAACGCCCACTGATATTTTTTAAAAACAGTCTGACAGTAGTTCCTATTTACCATTTTGTTTCAAGCAGACCTGCTTTTTCTATGGGCAGCCGTACTGATGTGTCACTAAACTTTACTGCTCAGTGGTAATAAATAGGAGAATTAAAGGTAAGCAAAGTTCACTTCAGGGTGGAGTCGAGTGGCGGTGTGATGCTTTTTTTTTTTTTGGCAAAGCAAATAGAAAGTTTGTGTTTAAGGTGGGTTTTTGACACGCTGTATATTATTGTGCACTTTTTACTAAGCCTGAAGATACATATACTCTGTGTTTATATAAAATAAGTCAGTCATTTAAGTTTCAAGTAATCAAAACACATTGATATTTGTTTTATAATTGTATTGTTGCAAGCTAGATAACTAGTTACACAGCATATAGTAACTATGGCAAAGTGATGCTGTCTCTGTCTGTGAAAGAAACTAGCAACAAATTATAGTGCATCTGCTTCCTGACGGGTGTTCTGATTACCGTAGTACTTAAGTATTTTAACCACTTCTGCTTCAAATTAATGACCACCTGGACACTGACACAGTAGGGCTGTGTTTCTCAACCTTTTTTGGGCCAGCGCCCCCCTATCCATTATCCAGGCCGCTTACCACCCCCCACCCCCCTTTTATGCCTGTTTACATGAATAAATCTTTTTTATTCATGGACTTATAAAATATAATACCTGATCTTGGGTATGGCCCATCAGAACATCTCTGTGGGCCATTCTCCACCATGTACTTCTTCAATGAGTCAATGAGTCCCCCACTTCCTGTGGTGAACGCCATTCAGATGGCTCTTCTGAGTAAGGTCTTGCCCCAACCCTCTCTTCTGCACCTCTCTGTTCCTCTTCNTCTCTGTTCCAGTTTCTCCTCTGTGGTGATTGACCTGCCATGTCTGCCTGCACTATTTTTCCCAAAAATGACCAGCTGAGTTATTCCTACCTGATGTCATCTCTGCTCTCCTCTACAGCAGCTGATCACCGACCTCATGTCTGTCTCCTTCATTCATTCTCTATGTTCTTCTCTAAGTCATATGGTCAAACAAGTATTATTTAGTAGCTTTAAATAAATTACACATTTTGCTAATGCACTCTTTAAATATAAATAATATTTCAGAAATAATCACTTGGTATTAAGTGGCTGTTTCTAGTCTTCCAGCTAACATTAGACCAACCTGTCTCCTTCCTGTCTGTCCTGATTCTTTCTCTTCATCCTCTCAGCTGAATAACATGAACTTTGTGTTCAGGAGGCTTAAAAAATACAGCAGTCAAACCACATATTAAACGTGAAATCTTAATTTTAAATGATATCCTTGTTGGATATCAGTTACTGATTGGACACTTCATCTGATCAGACTTATCAGATTATTCACATTAGCTCTGTAGAGTTATATCCCAGAGGAGACATTTAAACTCCCAACTTCTGTAATTTTTCTGCTTTATGATTCACCATCAAGTTCAACAAATGATTACTGTCTGCACAACAAAATAACACAAACAATTTATTTTATTTTTCATGTCATGCTGTGTTCTATTTTAAATACTGATCAGTAAACAGTTGTAACCTGAACATTTTCAGGCCTCATCTTGTTGCTCAGACAGAACTTTCTGCTGTCTTTCAACCACTTTGAAAAGCTTACTTTCATGCCTACAACATCTTTATCTTTCTGCTTCTTCAGTTTTCTGCCTCTCCATCTTTAGCTCTCTGTCATCAGATGACAACACGATTCAATTAAAAACAATTGCACTCGTGCTCAAGAGGAGCGCGACAGGTGGGGAGGTGAAGGAGCGGAGGGGCCCCTGATCAGTGACGTGTCTCTGTTATCGATCATATTATTTACACATGCGCAGACAGCTGGTAAATACAGAAAATGCTTCTGGATTTGCGCCACTGTGGACACAGAGTGGAGCGGGTCTCCTCTCTGCTGTGAGATTGACAGCTGTCAGTGCTTGGGGAAGTGGGCGGGGCATGTTGAGGACAGGAACTGCAGAATGATTGCACCTTTCATACATGTAACCGCCAAAGTCTCCAATAACACAGAAAAAAGTCAGTGGATTTGTCGCTAATCGCTTTAAAAAAAAAAATGGCCAGACAGATCTGAAAACTCCCTAAATATAGCGACAGAGTTGCTAAGTTGGCCCCTATTGTGCTCCAGCCCGTGCGGAAAACATTGCGCTGCACATTGGTTCCTGTTCAAATAAAGGGCGTGGGCGTGTGTATTTAGCATGAGAAATACAAAAAGTGGCGTGTGAGCGTTTGCACTTTACGAAATGCGTGTGTCTCACGGTCAATGCGTGAAACTTGAGAGCCCTGCTTTTATTCATAGACTAATAAAAGATTGTGACTGATGATAGGACTTTAAAGTTCACAACAACACAAATAAAGCTGCAGAGAAAAGTCACAGCGGTGTTTGCCGACATCCATTTGGTGTTACACCAGCTGATGCAGCTGCTGTGATCCACTTGTCAAGCCGTAGGTCTCTGGTTTTAGAATATTTTGTTTTTTGTTTTTTTGTTTTTTTTTGTGTTCCTATGCTTTGGCAACACTGTTCCGCAGTCATATCAACAAAGCATCTTGTCCAGAAAAGAGTTAATGTGCGTCTGGATGCTGGACGCTTTTAGGGAAAGTCCGACAACGGAATATTGCTCTTTTAAATGTTTAACCACTGTGATAACAATGCGCTTACTGTGTATCCTTCAGAGAAATTAACCCATGTAAGAGAAAGAAATTATTCCAATGGTAATACCACTAAAGAGAGCATTCTTTTGTTAGAGTAACAGAAGAATGCAAAACTGCCATGTGGGACAAATTATAAAAACGATACTCTGATGTCCCGTTCTCCTGAAGGTAGCACAGAGCTGTGCGCCGAAGAGAAACACCATTGATACAGTTGCAGTTCTGTGCCGGTGTAGGAGCCATTTATCTGTTTCTTGTTTGTTTTTCTCCACTAGGGGGTGTATTTCATTGATGTATTGCTGGGATGGGGTATTTAAGGTCAGGTGTGTTTCTACTCAGGTGTTGCTAATGGTAAGAGGCAAACAGTTTTCTATTGTGCTTATTATGCGAGTTCATGTGGACATTTTGTGTTGATGGAAAAGGACAAAATGAATGGATGCTTTAAAGAAAATAAATGGCTTTACGATTTATAAGCCGACAAGGAAGATCTGCATGGCAAGTTTAATTAAGCGCACGTACAAACAAGACCCACCAGGAAGAACAGCAACCAGTAGCGCAAAATATAGGATTTAGCCGCTACAATTTAGGTAGAAAACTGTCTCGTTTGGACTATGCTGCTGCACGGTGCTTCCGCGAAGCGGTGACGTTTGCGCCCCGCCGGGCTAGGCGACCGGAACCGCACAGGAGCGATCGGGACAGCTGGCGTTGGAAACGGAACCACATAGGAGCGATCGGGACAGCTGGCGTTGGAAACAGAAACGCACAGGGGCCAGCGGGTACCCAGGCGTCGTATTGGAGTTGCTAGGATCGAGCTACTGGAGCAAATGGGATTCCTTGCAGTGGACGTCTGGACGCAGATCATCAATGCCGGCCAACGCACCATTGGGGTATGTGACTCAGCGCTGATGTCTGTGAATGGCCATTAAAACTATGTGTGCACACAAAAGTTCTGATACAAATCCAATGCATTGGTAGCAGACTCAGGACTGCTTTAAACAAAAAGAGAGCTCTCTATAAATAAACAAGCTTGTTGTCATATGAAAAAGGTGATGTGACATTTGCGTTGATATTTGCGAATAAACAAACTAAACTGTCAGCCATTATGGCAGAAGAAGAACAAAAGGATATGGATCAAGTTGGTCAAAATGACTGTGTGGGGGGAGAGGAAAGGGTCCAGAGGCAGATTGATAAAAGGGAAGTGAAATTAACAGCCAAAGCTTTGTTGATGAAGATAAGTAATCTAGAAAGTGACAGAAAAGCTAAGTTAAATAAGCTTACAAAATTAAGACAAACTATTACTGTGTTAAAAAATGACAAAGGGTGTGTAAATGACATTAAGGATGAATTTGAAAGGTTTTTGTGGTTGTCTGAAGAAACACGCAAGTTGCATGAGGGTTTGTTGGGTTTATTGCCTGTTGATGAAGCACAAAAGCATGAGATATGGTTTCAAGCTAAAATGTTGAGTGTGCATGATTTTGTTGCTGCAACTCATAAATGGTTGGCTGAAGCTCAAGGTTGCTCAGCTGTGGTGGTCGACGATATTCAACAAAATGGGAGTAAAAATAATAATGAGGCTGAACCCAAGGCTGCCAGTGGTGGTGTGATGGAGGAGGAACTGCAGATTGAACCTCATGACAGCATTTCAAATGTTTCATTAAGAGCTTCCAGGAGAACTGGGAGTCAAAAAGGTTCTTCTATGAGTAGTTTCTCCTCAAGCAGCAAATCTTCAGCACGTTTGGAACTACTAAAGGCAGAAGCAGAAAGGGCTGCATTTTTGGCATGTGCAGCTGCTTTAAAGGAAAAGCACGCCCTGGAGGAGCAGGAATATTTGATAAAGAAAAAAAAGGAACAACTTGAGTTGAACACCAAAATAGCTGCTGCTAATGCCAAGCTAGTAGTGCTAGAGGGTAGCACTAAAGGCAGCATTACATCAAAGTATTCTGACGGAATGGACTCCTATGTTAGAAAAGGTGCTAGACCCAAAGTAAAATCTACTTTTGTCATTTCACAAGCTACACAGCGTAATACCAAGACTTCACAAGGGTTTCATGGGGAAGCTGGACTGCTGTTGGCTAATGAGGTTGTATCAGATCTAAAATCAGCCTATGAAAGGCATATCCCAGCTCAAGTGGATGGCATGGGTCTGAACACAGTGTCGCAATTGGCTCCCCCTGTTGCCCAAGGTTTTAAATCTTCTGTTCTAAAACCAGAAACCAATACCACCACTCAAAACACTCTGCTTCCAACAAATTCAAATGAACTTGCTGGAGACCTCTACAGTGTGTTAAAACAACAAAATGACACAACAGCTCTTCTGGTTCAAATGCAATCCAGTCAGTTACTACCACGTCGAGAAATTCCCATCTATGACGGGGATCCTCTACAGTTTAACTCCTTTATGAAAGCCTTTGAACAGTGTGTGGAAGCAAAAACCAATTGTAAAGGAGACTGCTTGTACTACCTTGAACAGTACACAAGGGGGCAACCAAGAGACCTCATACGCAGTTGTCTTCACATGACTGCAGAAAGAGGATATGCTGTGGCCAAACAGCTGCTCAAAGAACATTTTGGCAATGAATTTAATATTACTGCAGCCTACATGGAAAAGGTCAATAGCTGGCCCAACATTAAAGGTGAAGATGCTAAAGCATTAAAAGCGTTTGGACTTTTCCTCCGTGAATGTTGCAATGCAATGGAGGAACTGCAGTATTTGAGAGAATTAAGCATGCCAGCTAACATGAGAATCTTGGTTCAAAAGTTCCCTTTCAAGCTGAGAGAAAAATGGAGAACAAAGGCAAATGAGAATTTTGAGAGAACTGGTCAAAGATCACGTTTTCCAGATATTGTTGATTTTATTGAACATCAAATTAGGATTATATCAGATCCAGTTTTTGGAGATATACAGGATACTCAATCTGCTAAGGGGATCACAAAACCTAGCAAACTTCAAGTAAAGCCACAGTATAAAAGAAACAGTTTTGGTACCCATGTTTCTGTTGATAATGAACATATAGTGCCCTCTCCCAAAAATGAAGTGTCTTGTAGCAAAGAGTTCTTAAACTCTTTGTCCTGTCTGTATTGTGCACGGGTTGGTCATGTATTGGAACAGTGTCGACAATTAGGAAAGAGGCCACATAGGGAAAAATTAGATTTTCTAAAGGATAAGGGTCTATGTTTTGGCTGTCTGAACACAGGACATTTAAGTAAGATCTGTGATAAGCGCATTGCTTGCAAACACTGCAACCAAAAGCATCCCAGCATTTTGCATATTGGACAGAAAGAAAAGGCCCATTGCAAAGAGTTGGATCAGGAACCAAAGGGCTGTAGAATCTCCTCTACTTGTGGTCATACAGGGGCTGGCCAACGCAAGGGTATTCTTCCCATCTTGCCTGTGCAAGTGAAGAGTTCAAAGGGAACTAAGATCATTAAAACTTATGCCTTCTTGGATCCAGGGAGCACAGATACATTCTGCTCTGAAAGGCTTCTTCATGAACTTAACATTCAAGGGCGTAAGGCTCAGATTCATCTTCACACCATGGGACATAGTAAAACAATGACAACCTCCATCATTAAAGGGCTAGAAGTTTCAGAATTAAGCAGTAAACATTTTTATCAGCTTCCCATTGTGTTTACTCAAAAGGAAATGCCAGTCTCCACAGACAACATCATCAGCGAGGAGGAGCTGTCAAAATGGTCTTACCTAAAAGGTATAAAGTTTCCTCGCATACATGCTGGTGTAGACCTACTCATTGGCACAAATGCCTCTAAACTAATGGAACCTTGGGAGGTGGTTAACAGTCAGGGTGAGGGGCCCTATGCAATCAGAAGCTTGCTAGGATGGGTTGTAAATGGTTCAGCAGAAGATTACAGGGATGGTGAAAGTGGCTACCCCTCAGTTCATGTCAACAGAACTACAGTTGACAGGATTGAGGAGCTTTTAACCAGCCAGTACAATTATGACTTTACTGAGAAGTCATTTACAGAGCAAGAGGAAATGTCAAGAGAGGAACAAAAATTCATAGACATAATGGAAAGCTCTGCACAGTTAGAGAATGGACATTATAAATTGAAGTTGCCCTTTAGAAAGGAAGACGTCTTTATGCCAAGCAACATTTCCATAGCTCTGCAGCGCATCCTTGGTTTGAAAAGGATATTTAAAAAAAACAGAAGTTTTCATCAGGAGTACACAAACTTCATGACTAATGCCATTAATAGCGGACATGCAGAAAGGGTTCCACAACATCAACTGACAACAGCAAAAGGCAAAGTGTGGTATATACCACATCATGGTGTATACCATCCACAAAAACATAAGCTGCGGGTGGTGTTTGATTGTGGAGCAGAGTATAAAGGCGTCTCGCTCAATAGTCAGCTTTTACAGGGTCCAAACTTAACTAGCTCATTAGTAGGGGTTTTAGTGAGGTTTCGGCAGGAACATGTGGCGTTAATGGCAGACATAAAATCCATGTTCCATCAGGTTAAGGTATCCGAAGAGCATGTGGACTTTCTACGTTTCATGTGGTGGCCTCAAGGTAATCTAGAACAAGACCTTGAGGAATACCGTATGACTGTCCACTTATTTGGTGCAGTTTCTTCACCTAGCTGTGCTTGTTTTGCTCTCAGAAAAACTGCTGAGGATAACCAGTCTGATTTCTCAGCAGATGTTGTATTAACGGTCAACAAAAACTTTTATATGGATGACCTTTTAAAAAGTTTGCCATCAGAAGAAAGTGCAGTTACCATGGCTAAAGATCTCATATCTATTTGCAGCAGAGGAGGGTTTACTCTAACCCAATGGATTAGTAACAGCCGAAAAGTGCTCCAATGTATCCCAGGGGAGCTTAGGTCCCAGACGCTTTGTGAGCTGAACTTGGACAATGACAAGCTACCTGTGGACAGAGCATTAGGTTTACAATGGTGCACTGAGACAGACAGTTTTAAGTTCAAGCTGAAAATCAAAGAAAAGCCTCCCACCAAAAGAGGTATGTTGTCAATCATCAGTTCCATTTATGATCCGCTAGGATTCCTAGCACCCCTCATACTCCCTGCCAAGCTGCTGTTACAGGAGCTATGCAGGATGAAATGGGGCTGGGATGACCCTATACCTCCAGCCTTTCAAAAAAGGTGGAACAGGTGGCTGAAAGACTTAGAGAAATTAGCTGAGTTCCGCGTCAGTAGATGCATCAAACCTGAAGGCTTTGGGGAAGTGATTAGTGCTCAGTTGCACCATTTCTCTGATGCAAGTGAGAGTGGGTATGGTACGGCTACATATATTAAAATGCAGAACATCAACAAGAGGGTCCATGTATCATTCTTGTTTGGCAAAGCCAGGGTAGCTCCGCTCAAGCCTATTACTATTCCGCGCTTGGAGCTCACAGCTGCTGTTATGGCTGTTAGACTGAATAAGATGCTTCAGGCAGAGATTCAGCTGCCATTAGAAAAGGCCTGCTTTTGGACTGACAGCACATCAGTTTTAAAATACATAAAAAATGAAGACAAAAGGTTTCAAACTTTTGTTGCTAATAGAATAACAACAATAAGGGACAGCACAGAAGTTGAACAGTGGAGACATGTGCCTTCATCATTAAACCCTGCAGATGACGCTTCCCGTGGATTTAAAGTTGACAATCTTTTGAACCAAAAATGGATGGAAAGTCCTGCATTCTTGTGGGAACCTGAAGAGATGTGGCCAAAGTCTCCTATGGATCTCAGTATGACTACTGATGACCCAGAAATAAGGCACACCTTAATCAATGCAACAGTCATCAGCTCGAATGCCACTTCTCAGTTAATAGCATTCTTCTCAGACTGGCAAAAATTAAAGTCAGCAGTTGCTTGGTTCATCAAACTAAAAGGAGTTCTGTTGAAACTAAGTAAAAGGAAAAAGGAATTGCAACTGCCCAATGCAGTTATGACTGAAACACCAATGTTGGAATTGACAAAGGAAATGCAAACCCTCAAAACATCACTGGGAAATCAAAGTCTGTCTCTAGATGATCTCACAGAAGCTGAGATGGCTATAATTTCCTTTTGCCAAAGGGAAAGATTCCCTAATGAGTTTGCTACATTATCATCCTGCAACTCAGAAATACCTAGAAGTAGCCAGATTTACAAACTAAACCCTGTGCTACAGGATGGGCTTCTGCGTGTTGGAGGCCGGCTGAGTAAAGCAGCCATTCCTGAGAACATCAAGCATCCCCTCATTCTGGCAAAAGACCAGCACATCTCCAACCTTATCCTCCGTCATGTCCACTTGCAGCTTGGTCACGGAGGTAGAAATCATGTCCTCTCAGTTGTAAGAAGAAAATTTTGGATAACAAATGGGGTTTCAGCTGTGAAAAAGGTCATAGCGACATGTTTATTCTGCAGGCTATATGGAGGAAAAACTGGTCAACAACAAATGGCAGACTTGCCAGAAGAAAGAGTGGTTCCTGATCTGCCACCATTCACATATGTTGGTGTAGATTATTTTGGGCCTATTGATGTGAAAAGGGGGCGCAGTGTTGTAAAACGCTACGGAGTAGTGTTTACTTGCATGACAAGCAGGGCAGTGCACCTTGAAGTGGCTTACTCTTTGGATACTGACTCGTGCATTAATGCACTGCGGAGATTTATCTCTCGAAGAGGACAAGTTTTACACATGAGATCAGATAATGGCACAAATTTCGTAGGAGCAGAAAGAGAGCTGCGGGAAGCTCTAGCCTCTCTAAATAATGAAAAAATTGAAAAGGCAATGTCTCTCAAAGGAATCAAATGGAGTTTTAACCCCCCATCAGGATCACATTGTGGCGGTGTTTGGGAGCGCCTCATACGAATAATCAAAAAGGTTCTACACTCAGTTCTCCGTCAACAGATGTTGGACGATGAAGGATTTCACACTTTACTTTGTGAAGCTGAGGCAATACTAAATGATCGTCCCATCACAAAGTTATCAGAGGACCCCAATGATCTGGAGGCATTAACACCCAACCACTTGCTCCTCATGAAAGGAAAACCAGCTCTCCCTCCAGGACTTTTTAACAAAAAAGATCTTTATGCTAAAAGAAGGTGGAAACAAATCCAATACATTTCAGATCTCTTTTGGAAACGCTGGATTCGAGAGTATTTACCATTATTACAAGAACGACAAAAATGGATAAAAAAGAAAAGGTGTTTCATACCTGGAGATGTTGTTGTGGTTATGGACTCCACAACACCTCGAGGATCTTGGATGTTAGGGAAAGTTATTAAAACGTTTCCGGATAAAAGGGGTCTGGTGCGTGTGGTTCAACTTCAAACAAAAACAAACGTTATTGAAAGACCTGTAACAAAAATTTGTCTGGTGTGTGAGGCTACAAACTGATAAACTAAATGTGTGATAGAATGATAAATATGTAAACCTGTTTTGCCTCTTATGTATATTTTGTATATAGACATATGTTGACTTATGGCTCCTTTAATGTAAGTTTGGTAATTGCTATGTTGTCTGCCACACGCAATTAGGGGCTTGCTTGTAGGAGCCATTTATCTGTTTCTTGTTTGTTTTTCTCCACTAGGGGGTGTATTTCATTGATGTATTGCTGGGATGGGGTATTTAAGGTCAGGTGTGTTTCTACTCAGGTGTTGCTAATGGTAAGAGGCAAACAGTTTTCTACTGTGCTTATTATGCGAGTTCATGTGGACATTTTGAGTTGATGGAAAAGGACAAAATGAATGGATGCTTTAAAGAAAATAAATGGCTTTACGATTTATAAGCCGACAAGGAAGATCTGCATGGCAAGTTTAATTAAGCGCACGTACAAACAAGACCCACCAGGAAGAACAGCAACCAGTAGCGCAAAATATAGGATTTAGCCGCTACAGCTGGTTTTAATGTTTTAGGCCACAATATTTTTGCAAGTAGTTCAAAGTTTAAACTGATATTGTTGTGAATCTTTGGTGTAAACTTTACCTTCAAGCAAACGCCCCCCAAAAGAATATCAGCATACCCCCTTATGGAAAATATTGCTGCCAGCGCCCCCTGTCATCCTCTCAACGGCCCCCAGGGGGCGGTAACGCCCCTGTTGAGAAACGCTACTCTAGGGGAAGGGGGAAGGATAACCATGGGAAAAGGGATTTACCCTACAACTTAGCATCATCTGTAACAACTGGTGTATTTTATGTTATACAGAGAAAAACTGCTGTAGATGTTTAGTTACTAAACTCCACCAAACCAAGAAAAGGTAACTTTGAGACAGACATTAAGAACTGAACAGTTTGGGGAAAATATCTGAATATTTACATCAAAGTATTTATTTATTTTTTTTCATTTTTTATAGATAAATAATCCAAGTTCAATGATGAACAAGAAAAAAAATCTCATTTTATGAAACTGCATAACTTAAAACTGCATGTGAATGTTTTGCTTGTGGTAAACTAGGGCTGAGCGATAAATCGATTTTATCGATTAATTCGAATTTTCTCTTTATAAAGATTTAATTTTGGGAAAATCAGGATTTTTTTACTCCTCCGAGTGCACTCTTTGGGGTTTCCGTAGTTCGGAGTTCACTTCACCCCGCCCCGCCCGTCCCCCGAGACGCACACGACACGACAATATAGAAGCTACCAAAGAGGATTTACTTCCCAAAAAAGGCACCGTGTCTTCTGTTACCTGGAGCTGGTTCGGTTTTTGCAGCCTCAGACTTAGAGCAACAAACAGCTCGCTGCAAAATCTGTTTGAAGGCTGTTGCTAGCAAAAGCGGGAGTACGACAAACTTGTTTCAACACTTGAAACAGAGGCACTCTGTGGAGTGGGAGAGATGCTACTCTTTGCGACAAACTCAAGCTAGCAGCAGTCCAAAAAGCACCGCCAAAAGTCAAGCTACCTTAGAAGAATTATTTTCAAACTGTGTTCGCTACGACAAGACAAGTGCCCGGTGGAAAGCCATCACAGACGCCGTCACGTTTTATAGCGCAAAAGATATGGTGCCTATTTATACAGTGGAAAAGCCCGGCTTTATTCAACTGCTGAAAACTTTGGATGTCAGGTATGTGCTACCTAGCCGCAAACATTTCACCGAAGTTTCCCTGCCACACCTGTACAACAACACACGTGAAAAGATATCAGGAGAGCTGGAGGATGTGCGTTTTTTTTCCTGCAACAACGGACTTATGGTCCAGTCGAACAATGGAGCCGTATATGAGCTTAACAGACATTTTGTTGACAAAAACTGGGCCAGTCCCAGAAGGGATGATTCAAATATAAGGTTTTGAAAATATTTTCTGTAATTTGTTATTTCTGTTTAAGAAAGCAAAGGAAGGATGAAAATCGATTAAAACCAAAAATCGAATTTGGGATGAAAAAAATCGAGATTTTTATTTTTAAGCCATATCGCCCAGCCCTATGGTAAACACTACAGACCTGCAGTGTGATTGTATCTTGTCATAGCACATTTAAATCCTGCAGACAAATCTAGCTTCTTGAGGAGTCCAATGCCTCAAAAGACTGACCTGGTTTGACTTTGGAATTTAACGTTTCAACGCAAGGAAATAAAAGAAAAAAAACAATAACCAGCAAACATTACAACAAAATGTGGTGCACATTGAGGACAATTCTGAATTTTTAAATTAGGTCCAGGACCAGCACACCCCTTTATACCACTCACCTCGAACTGTGTGACAGCAGCATACCGGACCTCTCCAGCAGGAGTTGTATATTTACTTCTGTAGAATCCTTTCATTTTGTCATTCAGCTCCCCAACAAAGTCAATCTTCAACATGCCAGAGCCTGCAGGGGCACGCAAAGAAAGAACAACAAGGTTTGTTCAACCGAGAGTGGAAAGTCTGCTATTGTTCAGCCGCAGTGATCGTGTTCTGTTGTTTTAAAAAGGGACGACCAACAAGTGATGTTCTTCTGTACCTTTCTGTAGAGCACTTGGAAATGACAGGGTGACTTTCTCATCCTCATTTTGATAGTTGAATCCTGTAGCATTAATTTCTGCAAAGGCAGAAAACAGTGAGGAAGAAAGACAGCTGAGTGCTGCAACACTGACTGACTGCTTTGAAAAATGACACCATTATGGATTTCCAATATGTTGAAACAGAGGTGAAAGGGATGAGAGAAAAACACTCTCACCATCGCCTCCATGTGGTGCAAAGGACGCTGTGATGATGTCGATGTCAGCGCAGTTCATCACAATCTGGTTTGTAGCTTGTGTCACCTGTAAAATATTGACACAAAACAGCTTCACTTTTACTTTGAAAACTAAAACTTTAAATTTGAAAAATGAAGGCTCCAAAAAATACATAACCCTTCCTTGAAAATTAGTTTATATGTTGTCGTCCTTATACATACATATATGTATGTATGTATGTATACGTGTATATATATACAGTACAGACCAAAAGTTTGGACACACCTTCTCATTCAAAGAGTTTTCTTTATTTTCATGACTATGAAAATTGTACATTTACACTGAAGGCATCAAAACTATGAATTAACACATGTGGAACTATATGCTGAACAAAAAAGTGTGAAACAACTGAAAATATGTCTTATATTCTAGGTTCTTCAAAGTAGCCACCTTCTGCTTTGATTACTGCTTTGCACACTCTTGGCATTCTCTTGATGAGCTTCAGACTACCATTTCAGGTAGTCACCTGAAATGGTTTTCACTTCACAGGTGTGCCCTATCAGGTTTAATAAGTGGGATTTCTTGCCTTATAAATGGGGTTGGGACCATCAGTTGTGTTGTGCAGCAGTCAGGTGGATACACAGCTGATAGTCCTACTGAATAGACTGTTAGAATTTGTATTATGGCAAGAAAAAAGCAGCTAAGTAAAGAAAAACGAGTGGCCATCATTATTTCAAGAAATGAAGGTCAGTCAGTCCGAAAAATTGGGAAAACTTTGAAAGTGTCCCCAAGTGCAGTCGGAAAAACCATCAAGCGCTACAAAGAAACTGGCTCACATGAGGACCGCCCCAGGAAAGGAAGACCAAGAGTCACCTCTGCTGCGGACGATAAGTTCATCCAAATCACCAGCCTCAGAAATCGCAGGTTAACAGCAGCTCAGATTAGAGACCAGGTCAATGCCACACAGAGTTCTAGCAGCAGACACATCTCTAGAACAACTGTTAAGAGGAGACTGTGTGAATCAGGTCTTCATGGTAGAATAGCTGCTAGGAAACCACTGCTAAGAACAGGCAACAAGCAGAAGAGACTTGTTTGGGCTAAAGAACACAAGGAGTGGACATTAGACCAGTGGAAATCTGTGCTTTGGTCTGATGAGTCCAAATTTGAGATCTTTGGGTCCAACCACCGTGTCTTTGTGCGACGCAGAAAAGGTGAACGGATGGACTCTACATGCCTGGTTCCCACCATGAAGCATGGTGGAGGAGGTGTGA
This sequence comes from Kryptolebias marmoratus, assembly GCF_001649575.2. Classification (NCBI taxonomy): domain Eukaryota; kingdom Metazoa; phylum Chordata; class Actinopteri; order Cyprinodontiformes; family Rivulidae; genus Kryptolebias; species Kryptolebias marmoratus. Next base: position 5,187,813 of record NC_051432.1, read on the forward strand.
TGGTGTGGGGGTGCTTTGCTGGTGACACTGTTGGGGATTTATTCAAAATTGAAGGCATACTGAACCAGCATGGCTACCACAGCATCTTGCAGCGGCCCGCTATTCCTTCCGGTTTGCGTTTAGTTGGACCATCATTTATTTTTCAACAGGACAATGACCCCAAACACACCTCCAGGCTGTGAAGGGGTATTTGACCAAGAAAGAGAGTGATGGGGTGCTGCGCCAGATGACCTGGCCTCCACAGTCACCGGACCTGAACCCAATTGAGATGGTTTAGGGTGAGCTGGACCGCAGAGTGAAGGCAAAAGGGCCAACAAGTGCTAAGCATCTCTGGGAACTCCTTCAAGACTGTTGGAAGACCATTTCAGGTGACTACCTCTTGAAGCTAATCAAGAGAATGCCAAGAGTGTGCAAAGCAGTAATCAAAGCAGAAGGTGGCTACTTTGAAGAACCTAGAATATAAGATGTATTTTCAGTTGTTTCACACTTTTTTGTTCAGCATATAGTTCCACATGTGTTAATTCATAGTTTTGATGCCTTCAGTGTACAATTTTCATAGTCATGAAAATAAAGAAAACTCTTTGAATGAGAAGGTGTGTCCAAACTTTTGGTCTGTACTGTGTATATATATATATATATATATATATATACTAAAAACAAAATGTTGCCTCTTGACTAAGTTTTGGCCCTTGGCCCCTGCTGAAACTGAGCTGGAACTTCTTGGGTTCGAAAGTCACACAGCTTTAATAAGAAGTCAGTGGGTCATGAAGCTCTAAGGTCCAAAAAGACTCATGAGAAATTAGACAGGAGAGATAGCAGTCAGCTGAGTTTGCAGGAAAAGTTTTTTCTAAAAAATATTGTTAAAATCTCATCCCATCTTGTGACATGAGTGTCCCATTACACCCTTAGTCACCAGTTTTGGCACTGATGCGAGGTTATACTTTCCATGTCATAAATAGTTATTAAATGTACAGTGCCTTTAAAAAGTATTTACTCCCTTGGATGTTTTATCCTTTTATTGCTGTCATAAATCAATCATGGCCAATATAAATTGACAATTCACACAAAAAAAACCCTCTTTAATGTCAAAGTTAAATCAACTTTCAATACCAACTAGTGCTGGGCGATATGGAAAAAATCCTATATCACGATATGGATAATTTTATATCACGATAAAGATATATATCACGATATACCCTAATTACGTACGTTGTCAGTTATTCTCTGAAAAACATGAAAAGATAATCTCATTTCTTACTTTTTTCAAGCTTTATTTCGAAGTGACATTTAACTGAACTTTCACAAAAGAGATTTGCTGCATTTTAGGGCAGCAATATATATGTATCTGTTACAACGTAACAGTATCAAATGGCAACAGACTCCATGATCTTCGGCCGGCTATAGTTTCACTTTTCACAACTTTCCCGGCTCTTTTACAACTTGCTTGACCTTGCACTTTTTGGATTGTTAAATATTCTTTTTTGTGTTTCTTATATAAGTGATAGAAGAGGTTTGTTGTGTTGGTGTCAGATGAGAAATCCGTCCAATAGCAGAGTTAGCATTAGCATTAGCAGAGTTAGCATATGACCTTTTTTTGCTCCGTGTCGGACTTCTTGAACCAAATCACAGACGTCCCCCTCGTTTTGGTAAAAGTCTTTATTCTTGGGCTGCCTGCTAGCTGTCTCTACTTGTTGTGACCCCGGGTTTGATACTTCATGCGTCTCCATCTTTCAGCACTTATGACTTAAATGCCGACACATACGGTGGGTCACGCCGGGCCGCACAGAAAGCCGCTGCCATAAAGCATGTCGCATTTTCTTATTATTTATCACTTATATAAACTGAATGTATGCAAAGTGACAACACTAATACATTTGTCGTAGCCTACGTTATGAAATATTTACATGAATCATTGATACAATTATGATAGAATTGATAGAGACGATAGAAGAAAATAAATCATGATAGACACTTTTCTATCGTCTCCATGATATGTATCGTTATATTGCCCAGCACTAATACCAACCAAATAAAATTATGTCATGTAAAATAAGTGACAGCATAAATTTTAACCCCCTTCACATCAGTATTTAGTACAAGCACCTTTACTGACTGTGAGGATAAGTTTCACTCAGTCTTCCACATCTGGACACTAAAATTTTACTCTTCTTTCCAAAGCTGCTCAGGCTATGTCAGGTTGGGTGGGGATCAGGGATGAACAGCCCTTTTTAAGTCGAGCCACAAATTGATTTAACCACTCCAGAACATTGACCTTGTTGTCTTTAAACAATTTCTGTGTAGTTTTGGCTGGATGCTTCGGGTCGTTTATCTTGCTGGAAAATAAATCTTCTCCCAAGCTGTAGTTCTTTTTGACAGCGACAGACTGACCTCCAGGATTTCCCAATACCTTGCAGCATTCATTTTAACCTTTATATCTACAAGCCTCCTAAAGCTGGCTGCTGAGAAGCAACCCCGTAGCATGATGCTACCACCACCCTGCTTCACAGTGGGAATGGTGACTTTGTGGTGATCTGCAACATCTGCAAACACAGTGTCTTGTCTGATGGCCATAAAGCTCAAATTTGGTTCCATCAGACCACAGAACGTTCTTCCACTTGACCATGGAGTCTTCCGCATGTCATCTGGTTTTCTTCAACAGTCTTCATCTTCACCACTCTCTCATAAATCTCAGACTGATGAAGAACCAGGACAACAGTTGTTGTAGCCCAGTCTCGCCCATCTCACCTGCTGAAGCTTGGACCTCCTTCAGAGAGCTCCCAGGTGTCTTGGTGCTCTCTCTCACTGTCCGCCTTCTTCAGGGTCACTCAGTTTGTGAGGATGGCCTGCTCTTCGTAGATTTACATGTTCCATATTCCTTCCAGTTCCTGATGATGGATTTAACAGAACTCCTGGGGATGTTTAGGGTCCTGAAAACCCTTTTGTATCCATCCCCTGACTTGTACTTCTCAATAATCTTTTCTCTGAGTTGAACTAAGACAGTCACTTTAAAAGTAGCAAATATTTATGAAGCAACTTATTTTACATTACATATTTATATTTAACTGGCATTACGCTTTAGAAATCAGTTTTCACTTTGGCACTTTTTTCTTATTTTTTAAATTTAGTCAAAAATGCCAATTTATATAGCCCATGACTGAGTTATGATAAAGCATAAAACATCCAAGGGGATGAATGCTTTTTATAGGCTCAGTACATTTATGAACAATAACTAAAATCCTAGAGATTTACTACAAACAATGGTGCAGTTCAACGATAGTCTTGAAACAATTTGACAGAAATTAAACATCATTTTCAATGTGAAGTTACTTTAATCATTTAAACCAGGGGTCTCCAATCCTGGTCCTCGAGGGCCACTATCCTGCATGTTTTCCTTGTTTCCCTGCTCCAACACACCTGATTCAGTGGTTAAATGACCTCTTCATGTTCTGCAGAAGCCTGTTAATCACCCACTGATTCAAATCAGGTGTGTTGGAGCAGAGAGACAAGGAATAGTATAGTGGCCCTCAAGGACCAGGATTGGAGACCACTGATTTAAATGCTCTTTTAAAAATAATAACTATTTTCTGATTTTGAAATATTTACAAAATAATTTATAATCATTAGTTAATAAAGAAAGTAGTTACTTATTCCTGTTTGATACTGAGCACCTTCAATAAAATACACTTTGCAAATATAAACTTTTGTATTTTAAAGTGATGTGGTGGGTCTTAACTCATCCACTGTGTATGGGCTAAAAACACCTGTAGATTTGTAGTCTTATAATATTTAACACTAAAGTCTGTGCTAAAAGAGAATTTTTTAATTTCACAACTAAGCCACAAATCAGCTCTCTCTGTTTGCAAGGACGACAGAAAGCTACATTAGCCAAAATGATAATCAAAAGAGACTAAGTGCTCAGTCAGAGTCAGGACTTCCGTGTGAAAAAATAACTTCACATTTATCAAAACAACAAACTGTCAAAAAAAAGTTGCGTTAGAAAGGCAGGTGGGAGGGGGCGACACGACGGTGCCATGATTTAGCAAACACTAGTCAGCGTTAGCAAGTTGCTTCTTGGTTTGTTAAGAGCACAAGCTATTACTTTTCTATGAACCTTTAGCTGGTTAAGGTTGCTGGCATACGCCGAACTGCTCTCTAACAGGTTAAGCGTTTTGCCAGACGCTGATAACATGGTTAATGTACGCGATGACTTCAGACTTCAGACAGCTAGCTAGGCTATCATAAAAGTGCAAGTCTGAATTGTTGTGCTAGCTAACTGAGGCTAGCATGCAGCTGGTCACTGAAATACGCAGCCTGTTCTAGTATGAATTATGGGACTCCTGGCCAGCGGGAACTCCTCGGAAAGCTGAGCTACCAAGCAACGTCTTGCTAACGTTCACGCGAGCGAGGCTCGAGGCTGACAGTTTTAAACTGGCTAGCAACTCATAATGTTAGCTATTCAGATTACATAACAAAATCCCTGCCTTGCAGGCACAGACAACCTTATCCCCACAAAGCCAGGCCCCCCTGTTACAACCTACCTCCACTATTGCCTCCAGCTTGCCCTCGAAAGTGAAGTCGATCAGATCTGGCTTCAGACATAACCCATAGTTGACGGGGTAAACGTCAGTAGGTAACCGTACGAAGGGCCTTCTTTCAGGCATGGTTCCTGTATTTTGGCCGCTTGCGCTACCGAAAACAGTACTGTATGAAACACTGGTTATTCCTCTAAGTTGTATTAGCACGGAGCTGCGCACAATGGGCTTCGATAGTGTGGATGGGCAGCAGGTAGTGAGTCTGTGCACGAATGACAGCGAAACCGTGCGGCCCAGGAACAGGAACATGAACAGGAACCCTCTCAGCACTGCAAGCTACACTTCTCTCTCTTACCGAGCCCAAACAAGTTCACTTAATCAGCGTCGACCTAAACACATGTGACGTCATCACGTACGTGCCGGACGTGTGTGGGAATAACAGCGTAATGACCAATGACTTATATGGTCATTGGTAATGACCATGCTGTGGAAATGCATGCTTCCTTATTATTTGTTTGTTTATGTTTGTTTATTTAAAGTTTTTTTGCAGTCTAGCTACTTGTGCATACTTTGTGATATTTTAGCCCACTGAACATTTTAACTTTATTTACAAACATGTTCAGTGTTGAACATGAAGAACCCTGAAGTCCATTCATGGCCAGAACCAAGCAGACTGCCTGTAAATCCACCGGAGGTAAAGCTCCCAGGAAGCAGCTGAAAACCAAAGCCACCCACTGGAGCGCCTCGACTACCAGCCGAGTGAAGAAGCCTCACCTCTACAGGATTTGTACCAAGGCTCTCAGGGAGATCCACTACTACCAGAAGTCCACCGAGCTGCTCATCCAGAAGCTATCCTTCCAGTACCTGGTCCGGGAGATCGCCCAAGAGTTCAAGACCAACCTGCGCTTCAAGAGCTCGGCCGTCATTGCTCCACAGGAGGCCAGCGAGGCTCACCTGGTGGGGCTCTTTGAGGACACCAGGATCAAGGACACATCGGGATAGACCACTATAAGAGATCCTTCCTGCCCACTGCCATCAGCAACTATAACAACTCTTTAACGAAACCAGGATAATGAGCTACAACAACATTTAATTTCCCTTTGGGATTAATAAAGTATTTTTGAATTGAATTGAATTGAATTGAATTGAATGTTCCCTATAGAACAAACCTGGGCATTGTACGGCCCCAGGGCCGCATACGGCCCTTTGATTGACTCTGACCGGCCCGTGTAACATTAATTGGAAATTACAATATAAACATATTTTCTTATTTTACCTGATGCATGGACTGAAGCTGCATTGCTTTTATTTTGAAGTTGTTTTTTATTTACGTACATGATGACGCAAAACGTATATTGAGGCATGGGCGTGATTTGATCGTTGTCACTAGCAAGTCACAAGACGACTTTAGCCCTCAGAAATGTCTGCTCGTGCTAAAAAAAGAAAGGTAGATGCCGAATGCAGGGTTTTCAACAAAAATTGGACTGCTAAGTATTTATTTACTGAAGTGAGAGGTAAAGCCGTGTTTAGTTTGCGGGGAGCAGATCGCCGTGTTTAAGGACTACAATTTGAGTCGGCACTACGAGACGAAACACGGGGAGAAATTCAAGAACGTGACTGATGCTGAAAGGGCGCGGACATCGGAAGCTTTGCTAGCTAAACTGCAAAAGCAGCAAGGCTTTTTTACCAAGCTTCACACATCCAGGGATGCAGCAACCAAGACCAGCTTTGTGATAGCTCACAAAATCGCTAAAACCAGTAAGCCATTCTCGGAGGGGGAGTTTATCAAAGAGTGCTTGGTGGACTCTGCAGTTTTAATATGCCCTGAAAAAAAAGAAGAATTTGAGAAAGTCCCGCTCTCCAGGCGAACCGTGACGAGAAGGGTCGAGGACATATCGTGCAATCTGGAGCTTCAGCTGCAACGTGAAGTGGCAAGTTTTGACTTTTTCTCCTTGGCTTTGGATGAAAGCTGTGATGTCCGTGACACAGCCCAGTTACTTGTATTTGTCCGCGGGATAACGCCGGACTTCAAGATTACGGAGGAGCTGGCAGCAATGCGGTCGATGAAAGGGACAACTACAGGGAGCGATCTCTTCATGGAGGTGAATGCGTGCATGGACACACTGGGACTGAAATGGGACAGACTGGCAGGTGTCACAACGGACGGTTGTCCAAATCTTACAGGGAAAAATGTGGGACTTTTAAAACGTATGCAAGATAAAGTGGCTGAAATCGACACAGATCAGGAATTAATTTTTTTGCATTGTATTATACACCAACATGTGTTGTGCAAGTCAGTGCTAAAAATGAACCATGTTATTAATGTTGTTACTAACATAGTAAACTTCATCAGGGCACGGACATTGAATCACAGACAGTTTGTCACACTTTTGGAGGACCATGAGTCTGAGCATAGTGACATCAGCTACCACACACCTGTCAGATGGCTCAGCCTGGGCAAAGTGCTAAAAAGAGTTTGGGACCTGAAAACAGAGATTCGAGAGTTTTGTGAGATGAAAGGCAAAGACATCCCAGAGCTCTCAGATGAGGACTGGATGGCAGATTTTGCATTTGCTGTTGATGTGACCGCACTGATGAATGACCTGAATACCAAACTGCAAGGCAGGGGCCTTTTTGTTCATGAAATGCACACCCTGGTGAAGGCTTTCATGAAAAAGATGCTGTTTCTTTCAAGCCAACTGGAGAGCAACAATCTCACTCACATGCAAACCCTGAAAGAAGTCACACCATCAGCCGATCACCTCCGCAGGTACTCATCCATGTTAGGAGCATTGCATTGTGAGTTTTCAAGGAGATTTGAAGATCTCAGAACAATCGAGGATGAAATGCACATGATTTCCTCTCCCTTTACCTGCGGTGTGGATAATGCACCCAGTGATGTTCAGCTGGAACTCATTGACCTGCAGTCTGATGCAGTACTGGCAGAGCTCTTTAAATCAGGATCTCTGCTGGATTTCTACTCTTCTCTCAAGGAGGAGAACTTTCCAAACATGAAGAGACATGCTCAGAAGATGTTGGTTCTCTTTGGCTCTACCTACATATGTGAACAAACATTTTCAATGATGAAGTTCACGAAATCCAGGTACAGATCATCTCTCACTGACGATCATCTGTCAGCTGTGCTTCGCATCTCCACCTCAGACATTCAACCTGATTTTGATGCACTCGTTAAAGCCCAGCAGAGACTAGATTTCTCTCACTGAACAAGAAAAAATAACTTAAAAATGTAAAAAGTTTTAAATGGTTGAGTTGTGCATGAATTTAATTGTATTGTGGTTATTTTTATTTGCATGTTTAGTGTGTTTTTATGATGCCGTTTTAGTGATTTATTGCCTTTCCCATTGTTTTGTGAAATTCGCTTGAATAAATTACATTTTTTGGAAGGCAACCTCATGTTTTCATTGCTTAATTATAACATATACTCTTACCAGCTTGTCAAAACAATGCTATTTGCTGCTTTTTACAAAGAAGTACAGTTAATATTATGCAGAATTGAGATCAGCCTTTTGGCCGGCCCTCCACAATATTTTCTGTTTCTCATGTGGCCCCATGGAAAAAATAATTGCCCACCCCTGCTATAGAAGGGATGTCTTCAATTCCTTCTAAAGCATTGTGCTGCTTTTTTAACTGCCGTTCTGCTACTTTTAACTACCCTTTTCCTTTTTTAGCTCTTAGCTGGCTTTTTGTATGGTTTTGTTACTTTTACATACTATTCTGCTACTTCTATCTTTTTTGCTTGTCTTTTGCTACTTTTACCTTCTTGCTAGCATTTTGCTATATCAGCTTTTAGCTAGCCTTTTGCTACTTTAGCTAGTCTTTTTTACTTTAGCTTTTAGCTAGTGTTCGTCTTCTTAGTTTTTAGCTAGTATTGTTATTTTTCTAGCTTTAATAAATTTCATCAGTCATTCAGCACTCAACATTCAGGCTGCAGTTTTGCAGAAACTGCAAGTTCTCTAGTTTATTTATTTATTGGAAAGGAAAACTAAGACAGATTATGTGTACACAAAATGACACATACCACCCCAACTATCTAAAACTTACAAAGATTACCCTCATTTATATTGCATTATTTATATTCTGTCAGACATATGTCAATACAAAAGTAAGCAAGAAAACCTAGTAAACCCTCAAAGCATTTGACAAGATATTGCAATGGAAACTATTCAGTGTCCTGGATACGTTTACTAACTGTAGTCTTTTTATTATTTTGAGGAGGGTGAATCTTTTCTTTTTTCTTAGTATTCTGATGGCTGTAATAAAAATAGGAAATGTAGTTGAACTCACAAACTCACATTGTACAGTTCCTCCAGGATTTCGCAGGCATTTTTTGTGATTGTTGCGGGCTAAAATGCCTGATTTTGCGGAGCATTTTCCTAAAAGTTGCGATTTTTATTTTATACTAAAATCAATAAAAAACCATAAAGTTTAATAAATAAACCAAAAATACTTCCTAGTTTTGTAAGATAATTGCCAACAAACATTGACACTATCAAAAGGTGCTTTATTTGAGAACTTTGATAGCTTATAAACTGACATTCATGACCATTTCTGGACTGTCCCTTGTCTGCAGCTCTCCTCACATGTTTTGCAGACACAAAGTGTTTGTCGATGCGTTTATGTTCAATGATTACACTGCAGGACAAGCAAAACAGCTTCCCCCCACTCTCGTGCAGCTGGGTAGAAAACTGATTTGCGACCGCAGTGAAGTTACTTTTAAGTTGGATATTGGATATTCGCGCTCTGCGGAGTTAGTGGCGTCTAGCTCACAGCTGACCCGAAACAGGAACGCTAATGTCGGCCAGCCGTTCTCTGCCGGACCCTTCACTCAAGCGCAGTGGTTCACTTAGGGAACGGCTGGCTGACATTCGGGTCAGCCGTGAGCTAGACGCCGCTAACTCCGCGGAGCGCGAATATCCAATATCCAACTTAAAACTAACTTCACTGCTGTGTTTTTCGTGGTCCTTTGCTGAAATCTTTGTGGGCAAATGTTAAGCATTAGCGCACATTTTGGCTTCAGTCGCTGCTCCTGCATGCTCCTGGTATTCTGATGTTAACAGGATGTGATGTCACATCTCTTTTTGGTTAGTTGCGGGAAAGTTGCGTTGTTTTGGACCAAGTTGCAAAAAGTTGCGATTTTGCGGGGTTTGCTTGATTTTGAGTTAATAGTTGCGATCGCAACATCGCGAAATCCTGGAGTATGGGGTTCCATTAGTGCCAAATATATGTTTATGTGTCTATGTAAGGCGTGTATGCAGCATGCTATGTATATGTAAGGTGATATTTAAGGTGATATGTTAAGTGATATGTGAGGTGATATGTAAGGTGATATTTAAGGTGATATGTTAAGTGATATGTGAGGTGATATGTTAGGTGTGTATGTATAGTAACATGCCTATATACTGTGCTGTGTCTATGTTCCGCACATATCATTATGTCACTTAACATATACACCTAACATATCACTTAACATATATACCTAACATATCACTTAACATATACACCTAACATATCACCTTACATATCACCTTACATATACACCTAACATATCACCTTACATATCACCTTACATATACACCTAACATATCACTTAACATATCACCTTACACACGACCTTTCATATCACCTTACATATCATTTAACATATACATAGCATGCTACATACACGCCTTACATAGACACATAAACATATTTTTGGCACAAATGGAACCCCATACTGGAGGGTCTGATTGTAGAGCCTCATTCTTTCTCTGCATTTAGTCTCTTCTGCCCTATTCTGTCACAGCAGCGCCCTCTAGCGAGAAAAAGTAACAACAACATAAGAACAAATGCATTCACTATGTAAACCTGATAACACAGCACTTATTTAAATGCTCGTATATAATCACCTGTTGTCACACTTGTAACTGCAAAAGCTGATGTGAAACATCTCACCCCACTTTTCCCTTCTTGTCCAGACCAAGATTATCCCTCCTGCAGTGGGCATTGTTACAGATTGTTTGCTGCTGTGTTCTAATTTCCCTCAATCTCAGCCACTTTGTGTTTTATACCAACAAAGAATCTACATAAATCTTTATTAGCTGTGTTTTATGGGGTTCCATTAGTGCCAAAAATATGTTTATGTGTCTATGTAAGACGTGTATGTAGCATGCTATGTATATGTTAGGTGATATGTAAGGTGATATGTAAGGTGATATGTTAAGTGATATGTTAGGTGTATATGTTAGGTGTATATGTAAAGTGATATGTAAGGTGATATGTTAGGTGCATATGTTAGGTGATATG
>NC_051432.1:5199185-5241053 GCF_001649575.2 Kryptolebias marmoratus
TAACATATCACCTTACATATCACCTTACATATACACCTAACATATACACCTAACATATCAGTTAACATATCACCTTACACCTTACATATCACCTAGCACAGCCTCTTGCATTTTTATCTGTGTGGTCATCCAAAGTGGGAAATAGCAGGAGCCCATACACTCAAAAAAATATCAATTTTTACATGAAGTTTTGCCATTATCTTTTCCATAATATCTTTTTTGCCTGTGTTGAAGGGTGGGAGGCAAAGGCTTGAGCCAGGACAGAGTTATAATTTTCCTTGAAACCAGTAAAATAATCTGTAGTAATTGCACTGTCCTTTTTCCAATATTTCCTCCTGGGGTCAAACCCAATATATAATACAGTGGGTTCAGCGGTAATATAAATTTGAAATTTTTTTGAATATCTGTCTGAACTCCTTGCCAAAATGAAATCAACAATGGACAATCCCAAAAAATATGAGTGTGGTCCCCAGTCTGATTACAGTTCCTCCAGCATAGATTTGTAGCATTTTTGTCATATTTTGATATACTAAAGGGTGTTCTGAAGAATCTCATTTTTAATTTCCAGTCAAATTTCTTCCACCCTGGACTGTGGGTGATCTTATAACCTGTTTTACAAACTTCCTCCCATTCCCCATCTTCAATAACAATATTAATTTCTAGTTCCCATTTTTGCTTTATATCTATAGAATTGTCAGAGAAATGCATCTGTAAATGTCTATATATATATTAGATATAATCTTTCCTCGTACTATTTTCCTCTACACATTTTATAATAAATGTCTCTAAAGGTAATGAATTTAGTTTCAAAGTAGGCCATTCTTTGTGTGATAAAAGGTAATCCCTTAATTGTAAATACCGGTAGAAATCTTTATAGCATAATCCATATTTGTCTTGTAACTGCTTGAATGACTTAAGAGTTTCTCCATTGAATAACTGATTATGTCTAATTAATCCTTTCTCTGCTCATCTCCGATACCCCGCATCCAGTTTGTTTGGGTAATCTTGGTTATTTTCATTATATGTGATATTGTTAAAGGTGCTCCTATTTTTCTCCTCACCAGAGACCAAACCCTATGTGTACAGATAATCCACTCGTTTTCAATTTTTAAGTCTTTCCATTTCTTTCCTTCCATAAATGGAATTGTTTCAAGAGATACCAACAGGCAAGCATTGTTCTCCAGACCAATCCTCATCCTGAACAAGCCATTCTACTACGTACTGAATTTGTGCTGCCCAGTAGTACAAATTGAAACTAGGCATACTAAGACCACCTTTTTCTCTTGGGCTTAGTAGTAATTTCTGTCTAATTCTTGGTTTTCAAAGATAACCAAGTAAGGTTATTAATGATTTTATCCAAAATTTTAAAAGTGGAGAACGATATCCAAATAGGGAGTGCCTGAAAAAGATATATCAATCGATATATCGATCAATTGATTTTATTTGTGCGATTAATCCGCCATAATTTCCATTAAATAGTTGTGAGGTTTGTTGTATAATCATCACGCCTAAGTATTTAAATCCCCTCTTGGACCAATTGAAAGTGACCTCTTTATTTAAATCTGTTGGCCAATCTCCCATCAACATCATAGTCTCTGACTTAGTTTCATTGATTTTATAGCCTGATACTTCTCTGAAGTCTTTCAGACCAGTCATAAGCATAAGAATTGAGCTCAGAAGGTTAGAAATATATAAAATAATGTGATCCGCATATAATTAGATTGTATGGGTCAGTTCTCCTACTGTTACACCATGAATCCTATAGTCTGTTTGTATGCTTTCTGCCAGGGCCTCAAACAGTAGAGGGGAGAGAGAACATCCCTGTCTGGTTCCCCTTTTTAAACCAAAGTTCTTCAGAAAGTATCCATTCACCCGTACTGTGGACATGGATCCAGAATACAGGACACTGATCCAAGTGATAAAATCTCTATGAAAATCCATTTTTTATTGCGTGTGCTTCAGGTACTGCCAATCTACCCTATCAAATGCCTTCTCAGCATCAAGGCTAAGAAGCATTGAGGGATCCTGTTTTTGTTTTGCCACAGATCTCGTTTAAGGTTCTTCTAATATTATTTATCCCTAAGCGCCCCGTTATAAACCCTGTTTGGTCTCATGGACAAGTTTAGGTATCTGGGTTACATCTGTTCAGTGTGGCGATGGGGCCTGAGTTCCACGTTGAGACATTGTCTTCAGGTACAATCCCTTTTTGGGAAGTGGATTATGGGCTCCTAAGCTCACGTTGTCGAAAACAACTGTACAAAGACGTACCACTGGGTGTGGTAAATGTTTATAAAAAGAAGCAGCCCCGAGAGGAACGGGGGATTTCACTGATTGGGCCAGAAGTCTCGATTCGGCACAGACTCTGTTATTTTGAATAAACTCTTACTGTTCAAGAATAACTTATGTCTGTAAAGTCATTTCTTTGATCATTACATTGCTGCTGTAATCATGAAGACCCAGAAGAACGTCCACCATTTGAAGACACTTCAAAGTCTATGAACGTCAGGATAACACCTTCATAAGGTTTCTGAGACAAGGGCATAATCCCGCGAAGGTTTTATTTTGAAAGTATCAACCGGAAGTTATCTTTGACTGCTCATTGCAGCAAGATGGCGACATCCATGAGGAGGACGCTTGTGTCCCTTCGCAGTGTTACATGTAGCAGTTTGAAGGTACTGCGTCGTTTGCTAAGTTATTACATTTATATAATTACCACGGTGAGGAGGAAATGTTTTCGTTTATCTTATTATGAGCTTGTTTCTCTGAATATAATCCTGACTGGAGGCAGCTTGAATAGCGTTTTCTGTCAGGACGTGAATGTCACAAATACGAATAAAACTTTATACGGAAAATGAAATTTGCATTGTTCGAACAAGATAGATACCGTTAAATTGGAAAAACGATAATCAATCTTAACTGTGAAATTAAAAGTAGGCTAAAAACTTTAAACAAACTGAAGTAATCCTCAATAACCACCTGTCCAACAGCGTCTCTAAAGGTTCAAACTGTTGAACATCTGGAATATTAGCTTTCTTTCCTCTGAGTGTAGGTTCATACATCTGTTTGCACACACTTTTTGTGGTTAAACACTTATCTGTCCTCCCTTTGTCAGAGTGCTCAGGTGCCTTTGGACGTGAGACATCCTGTCCCACTTTACTTGCCAGTCCGAACCAAGAAGAGGTACTTTATCCCTCCTGCAGTGAACATAAAGGGGAAGAAGGAAGAAAACCCAGAACTTAAGGCTCGAGCGGCAGGTGTCGTTATTCGGCAGCAGTACTTGGAGAGGCCCATTAATATTGCCTGCACAGGTAAAATGTGTTGACGTGTCTGAATAATCTGACTGCTGATGTGGAGATTCCACAGTTTCAACCAGAGATGCTGTTTTGGATGTCATATAATATTATTGTATATTTAGACAACAGTAGTGCTAAAAAACATAGTAAGTCTGTGTGTGGAACTTGTAAAATCAGCAGTTTTAGATTGACACCATTTATGCAGAAACATTTACATGGAGGACAGTGCACAATGAGCTAACAGTTGTGTCCTGTTGTTTTCATCAGCGGGAGTATTTGACCCTTACATCCCACCAGAAGGAGATTCTCGTCTCTCTACTCTGTCTAAAGAGGGCCTGAGACAACGAACCGAACAGATCCGACAGAGCGCCGCCTCACAGCTGGCGTAAGATGTGTTGTTCTCTTCTCATTTCGGTTAAGTGCTGATGCTTTACTAGTTTATCAAATGTTGACATTTAAAGGAAAAGGGATTTAAGTGTCACTGAGAGAACTCACACGTCTTTATACCCACCTTATTACACTGTTTTGTTGAATTGAATTCAAAACATTTGGAGAAGATTATTAAAATGAACCATTTTTGTCTCGTTTCAGGATTCGTAAAATCAAAGAGCATGACTCGGAGTTCACTACAAAGACTTTTGCAGAACAAGCTCAAGAAATCTTCATTGAAGCTCACAACTCCCTGACACAGTAAGAAAAATCAATCCTGCGTCACTTCGCTTCATTCAGATGGCTGAATTATTCTCAGACAGGCAGAGAGGGACTGAGTGTACTACACCGAGGCATTTCTTATGCAGAGCCTTGGAAAAGTATTCAACCCTTCTAGTAATATTTGTATTGTGCAGCCTTATAGCATAGAATTTAATTAGATTGTTTATTTGATTAAAAGCAATAGTTACACAAAAATACTTCAAATTAATGAAGTTAAACAAACAACTTGTTTTAAATAATGAAAATAAATGTATAAAATGGTAAAATAGTATGTTTGTCCTGCTGGAACCTTTGTCCTAGTTTCAAATCTCTGGAAGACTGTATTCTCTGTATTTTTGCTCCATCCATTTTTCCTTTAAGTCTGACCAAGTTCCCAGTCCCTGCTGATGAAAACCATCCCCACAGCACGATGCTGCCACCACTCTGCTTCACTGTAGGGATGGTGTTTTCAGCATAATGAGAAATGGTAGATCTGCCCCAAACATGGTCTAAAAATTCTATATTAGTCTCATCTGACCACAGCATCTTTTTCAGCATGTTCAGGAAATCTGCAGTATGTTTTTTAACAAATTCCAATCTACCTTATTTCTTCCTTGAAACAATCTTTCATGAAGTCCAGCTCTGTGCAGGTCTTCTGGATAGATCCTCCTTTTTCTGCAGAAGAGCTGCAGCTCCACCAGGGTTGTCTTTGTTATCTAGTTTTAGAACCCAACCCAGATCTCTGTTTCCACAACTTTGTCTCTGACTTGTGTGGAGAGTTACTTGGTCTTCATGCTGCCTCTTACTACTTAAAAGTGTTGGATTGGTGTGATTTTGAGGGCTGTTACTGCAGGTATTTAACAGGTTTAGATCGTTTGGCTCCGAGATTGCTCACATGTGGACTTTATTTAATTAATTATGCGACTTCTGAAGGTGAAGGTTTGAGCTTCAAAGCAAAGGGGCTGAGTGCATAATGTACCACTTCTTAGTTTTATATGTTTTTTAAAAAACATCTTAAAACATTTTTTCCCCGATGTAACTTAATCAATCTTGTGTTTTTGGAGAATTATAACTTTTAATGAAATTAAAAATCCAATTAAATTCCAGGTTGTGTGGCAACAAAATAAAAAGATTACTAACAGGGGTGAATACTTTTGCAAGTCTCTGTAGAAATGAGAGATGGACTTGTGCTGTCCTCAGCTCCTCATAATTGTCAATAAAAAATGAGACCACTGATGAGTAATTTATGAAGTTCTATTTTGGGGTAATCTGCACAATTACCTCATTAGCCTGCGGCTAAAATGTTTGTTTCTGTTTATCACCATGAGGCTCAGAATCACCAGTTTTAGCAGCAGAATATGTTGTTTGTGTTGCTGCTGACTTAAAGGTACAAATGTAGGATTACATATACTTTATATTAGAACTTCATATTAGAAGCATTCCTCGGTTTTAATTTTATGTTTTCACTCAGTGTCACTTTACCCTGTTGAATGCTTCCTGTAGGAATTAGTTTTATTGTGATAAACTTGTTAAAAATGTGTTTTAGAGTAACTGTGACCTGTTTAGTTGGAAAGAAGTTAAATAAAAATGATTTGTTTCATTGTTTAATTTTTTGTTTTAGTAATTTTTTTTCAGATATTTAATTGTTTTTTGTCAGTTTAAATTCATCTGTTTTAAACAAAACACAAAACAAATGTTCAGGGTTAAAACATTTATTTATATATATAAATGCTTTATATATATATATATATATATATATATATATATATATATATATATATATGTCTGTAGAGAATAATCTTGACATCTGCTGCTTGTTTTGCAGATTCAACAAGGAGAGGCTTCACTCCCTGGTTACAGAGAGGTGTTATCCTGTAAGTTTTCACTCTGAAAATTGCCAAGTTTTTTTGGTTTTATCAAACCCTCGGTTCTCTGTCTTCACGCCTGCCATTGTTCCACTGTGCTGTATTCAGGAGATGACAAGGGGCAATCGTTACAAGACCATCCGCTGGACTTTTGTTGAGTCTTTGGAACCGCCCAGAGTGGTACACGCTCGCTGCCCCGATATGGTCACCAAAGGCAACCTATATGGGCAGGTGACGGTTCGGATGCACTCAAAACAGGTGAGACATATAAATAAATAAATAAATATTGGAACTAATTGAAAGAAGAAGCAGAAAGCAGTTCATCAAAGTGTTGATCACTGGATGAACCCTGTTTTACGACTGTTTGGTTTGCAGACTCTGGCCATCTATGACCGCTTTGGGAGGCTGATGCTGGGCAGCGAGGAGCAGCCAAAGGATATCTTGGAGTACTTGGTCATAGAGCGGCACCTTATCAACCCCTACGGCAGGTGGAGGTTACATGGGAAAATTGTTCCATCCTGGGCACCTGCCAAAGACCCAATTATTCAGGTGATCCCCTACTATGCAGCACAGGCAGCATTGATCTAATAGTCAGGAAAAAGGCAGACTCAAGACTCTTGAATAACCAAATAAAAACTTTTATTACCTGGCCAGTGTTTAGTTATTTTTTAAGGACAACAAACAAATTTGCTAATGATGGTCAGGTCCTTAAAGCTTTCTCAGTAAATACAGTCATGGTAAAAAGAAAGTACACTGTTGGTGTGGAGCCACTCTGAGCAGCTCTTAAACTTCTTCTTTTTCTTTCAACTGTTCCCTTTTCAGGGGTCACCACAGCGAGTCATCCTCCTCCATCTAACTCTGTCCTCTGTCCTCACTCCAACTACCTCCATGTCCTCTCTAACTGCATCCATATATCTCCTCTTTGTCCTTTTCCTGGCAGCTGCGTCTCTAACATCCTTCTACCAACTGTCCCTCCTCTGCACATGTCCAAACCATCTCAGTCTGGCCTCTCTAACTTTATCTCCCAGTTGTTCAGCCTGTGCTGTACCTCTGAAGACCTCATTCCTAATCCTGTCCATCCTTGTCCCTCCCAAGGAGAACCTCAACATCTTCAGCTCTGCCTCTTCCAGTTCTGTCTCCTGTCTTTTTGTCAGTCCCGCTGTCTCCAAACCATACAGCATAGCTGCTCTCACCACTGTCTTGTAAACCTTTTCTTTGACCTTTGCTGTCACCCTTTTGTCACAAATCATTCCTGAAACTTTTCTCCATCCACTCCATCCTGCCTGAACTCTCTTCTTCACCTCTTTACCACACTCCCTGTTTTCCTGGACAGTCGACCCTAGTACTTGAAGTCCAGCACCTTTGTAACCTCTGCTTCTTGTAGCCTCACTGTTCCACCTGCCTCCCTCTCATTCACACTCATGTACTCTGTCATGCTACAGTTGACTTAACTAAATCTGAGATTTTAAGAAGTTCTGGTGTTGTCAGTATGACTGTTAGTTATTTTTTTTACTTTCAGAAATGATCACATCATTTAAAAAGATAATTATTTGTGGTTTTAAATTGAGCAAATACTATGTCAGAGAAGAACAAAATACTGTCAGAGTGCTTTTGTTGATGAATTGGCAGAAGGAAACATCTCCCTGTTGCTAAAGATAAACAGAAGGTCCCACCACAGGGTTTCAGTCAGGTTGAAGTCTGGACTTTGACTGGACCACTGCAACACCTTGATCCTGTTTTTTCTAGATGTTTTATTGTAGGTTAGCTGCTGTGTTTTGGATCATTTTGTTGAATTTTTTAGGACGTCCACTTCTGGGAAGATTGGCAGCTGTCTTAAATGTTTTCCACTTGTGAAAAATCTTTCTCTCTGTGGAAGGATGGGCTTCCAATAATTTAGAAATGACCTTTGACCCTTCATAGATTGATGGGCAGCAACTGTTGCTTCTTTAACCTCATTGCTGACGTCTTTCCTTCTTGGCGTTGTGTTAACACACACCTCTATGCTCTAGAGTAGAAAGTCAAATTTGTCATTTTAAGAATCTACAAAACAAAGATTTTTTATCATTGCCTGATCCAAAAACCTTAAAGTGAACCAGGGCATACATTGTTTTGACTTTAGCTGTATGTGCTGCATTGGTTGTGATCAGATAAGTTATTTTCTCACAAAGACATTTCTGTGTAAACCTTTGTTTTTCAGGGCAGTAAAAATATAGTTTTAATAAATTGTGAGAAATCTTGTTGGATACCCTCCACATATATCCTATAAAATAATATGAGTGAACATACAGAACTGAAGAAAAACCTTTGCTGATTAAATAATTTGTTTATAGTGTATCTGATGCAAATTGCCTCAGTGTAAATGTGTTAAAAATATATTTCACTCAGTGATAAACTAAACCCAACTGAGTTTTAAGAACCTGAAGGTCATTTTTTGTGTCGGCACATAACATGGTTTGTATGAATCACTGCAGAAATCTTGTACACAGTCATCATGTCAGTGAGTCAGTCCCTGCTGTGTTTTAGAGATATATTCCTGACAGATGGAGCAGTTCTGTTGCCTGGAACATCTTCTTGCTGGAGAAACCCACCCATCATCAGCAGAGCTCTGCAAATTGGGTTGTTTGCACTAACTAACATCAAATATCAGACTAATAGAGGTTAACAGAGGTCTGGTATATCACATTCTTTCTCAAGCCCCTGTTTTATAGTCAGCTGTTTCACAATAAAAGCTTTGTCTTTGCATTCTTGGCATTTAAAAGGGAAAAAAAAATCAAGAAATGTTTGGAACCAGGACTCCAGGTTTTCCAGCAGATGTAGCAAAAAGATCTGTGATTCACTTCACTCATTTATGGTTTTATTATTGCGCCAGGTGTCTGTCTGAAATGATTCGTCAGAATTATATCACACAAATCTGTTACATTTCCGTCATGTATATATGGTAAAGCACTTTTTTTCCCCTCACTTCTCCAGACGGTCGCCATTCCTGGTCCAAAGCTGAAGCCATGGGAAGATTTGGAAAGCCTCAACTATGAAGTTCCCAAACCAGCAGCAGTTCAGTGGTATAAGTAGGCCACCAGGGGGCGGTGTTTGTCTGAGGCTGTTGTGTTTGACCAAGAAACCAGACTTCTGTTAGCTGAATTTTACTATTGGAAAAACTCTTCTGAAGTTTGAGACCCTCAGAACAGCTAAGCTTTTGCTGCATTTTGATGCCTCTTTAGCAACAGTAATATTTAAGTCTCTTCTGATTGCTACAATATTTTTTACTCATTTTTGTTTTTCAAATTAGCCAAAATTAACCAGTAATAATAATAGTTATTATTATTATGTACATGAAAGAAATAAAAGAACAGATCTACAGAAACAAACTAGTTTATTTCTGAATGTGTGATGACCTCAACATTTACCAAAAATAGTTGACTTAATATCCTGCTTTTCTTTACATCATTACATGTCAGAAAATCAAGGGCCTTGTCTTAACAACTTACTTCTTTTATGTATAAAAACACAAACATGCAACAATGCTTACAAAACGATGCCGCCACACAGACAAAAAAAATTCTGCCATATTTGACAGTGGCTTCACAAAGTTATATTGCTTTCAGAAAACAAGGGAAAAATTTGACAAAGTATAAATGCTTCAGAACACGTTTGAAATTTGCATTTATGTCAAATTGTAACAGAAGTCCCACTCTTAGTGTATGAAAACATTAAAATAGAAAGAAATAGAAAGATAATAACATGATATTTCCAACTGTTCTGCAATTAGATGTCTCTGTTTTCTTTAATAAAGCTGTTACTGGATTCATACAGAAGCATTTCACTATTTCACTTTACAAAAAAACCCAACATATTATTGCAGTGCCATTTGCATTACTTAAAAAAAAAAAGAAATATTGTTTGCATAAAGAATCTGAAATGTGTATTTCTTAAAACGGAAAAACATTTTTTTCATTTGGACTGAATCAAATATCTGAGTATTCAGTCAGTAAATCTGACATTAAGAGGGAATAAAACATTCAGAGGCCTCGGGAAGCAGGACAGGAAGCAGAACCTTGAAGTCGGGTTCTGCCGTCAGCAGGATCGTCTCTGATGGCGGGGTGAAGGTGAGGAGCATGCACGTGGTGTCCCTTTATAATAGTTTTTGAACACTGATCATCTTTAGGTTTTTCATAAAAAGCTTCAGGTTTTAGGAATGTTTTAAAGACTAGTGGCTTTTCAATTCTTTGTTTAATGAGTACCTTATGAATACAGTAAATGGGGAAGCTTAGTTTTTGTTTTAAATACATTTAAAAATGAACTTGACATCCATATTGACACTTTGTTCTAAAGATGGTAAGATCTTAGAGAAATTAGAGTTTAAAGTATAGAATTCCTTCATCATATTTAGTAAGAACTGCAGATTAAGTTAGATTGTTGATGATCCTCCCTATGGGCATACAATACAAGGAATGTATAACTTTTCATCTAAAAACATACAAAGACAAAATAAATTTGTAATTTAAAATGGGAAATAGAAGCAGTAGGGGAAAAAATGTTTTTTTTACTAGCCTTAGATGTCCTTCCATCATTCAACATGTCTGGATTTGTTTTGGCTAGATTGAGGAGAATTTTAACAAGTATGCTAAAGGTGCTTAAGTAAAAAACAGCAAATCTATTTGCAAAATCTATTAGTCCAGCTCACCAAGTCCTTACAGGGAGTTTAATAGTCAGGGCCATGGCTTCACTTGATTGTCAAACTTGAAACAGTACCCTTTTTCGATTTGTCTTAATAGTTGATATCTGTCTTAAGTGTGTGTGTGTGTTTACAATCTATAGGGATGTTGTTCTTTAGATTAGCCCATGTTCCATATATAGTTCAGTTCTCCACACTTCCTTGTTACTGTCACCCTCAAACCAGCAGGAAGGTTGTACAGAGTTCACATTCCCCTTGATATTCCAGGGGAGGCTGAAAGTGAACTGGTTAAGTTTGGATCACAAGTCAGGTGGGAATACGAGAGCCTCAGCAGCACACTCTGCATCATCTTCCTCATCTTCCTCTGGAATGTTCTCAGGCTCCCATGTGAAGACATCTGAGGCACTGTCTGTAAATGAGCCCGATGCACTCCGTATGATCTCCCACGGACACAAAGCATCACGACGGCCCAACGCTAAGCTTGATTTAGCCTCATCTGTCTGCTCTGTGCTCACGTCTCCCAGAGTCTCATTTACTGAAAGTGGCCTCTGGATTTCTGAGACCTCATCTATGTTGCTGTTTGGAGCAAAAACCTTTTTTGCTCCATGTGAGTCACTTTTTCTGCCATCTTCTGGTTCTTTGCTATCAAGAGGACAGGCATTTTCTCTAATGTCATCTTGTTCTTTTGCATCTTTCTTGTCTACCGTTTCCCATGGACAAACATCTGCCCGACTACTGTCCTTCTTTTTGAGCATTTTTGGGTCCTCTGTCTCCCATGGACAAACATCATCGTTGATGCTATCTTGTTTTTTTGTAACATCTGTCAAAGCACTGTCTTTCTTTTTGAGGATTCTTGGTTTGTCTGTCTCCCATGGACAAACAGTTGCCAAAGCACTCTCTTTTTTTTCAAGAGGTTTTGGTTCTTCAGTCTCCCACGGACAAACATCTGTCAAAGCACTATCTTTCTTTTTGAGAGGTTTTGATTCTTTAGTGTCCCATGGACAAACATTTGCCTGACTGCTGTCTTGCTTTTTGAAAACGTTTGGTTCCTTGGTCTCCCTTGAGCAGACATCTGTCTGAGCATTGTCTTGCTCTTTTAAAACGTTTGTGGTGCCAAATTCAGATGGTTTTGATTCTTTAATATGAAGTAGCTCTGACACTTTTGTCTCCCATGGGCAAACATTTCCCCAAGCTGTGTCTTGCTTCACACAGCTTTCTGATTTTTGGGGTGTCTTTGGAATTGCTGATTTTGGTTCCTCACTCTCCCATGAACAAATGTCTGATGGTTGTTTTAGCTTGCGTGACACAATGTTGGTAGCTGCATTTTGTTCGGGGAGCTCAGTTTCCCAGGGACACACATTTACTCTAGCTTTTTTTCTCTCTTCAGCTTGTATGGATGTAGCTTTTGTCGACACATTTTGATTTCTAGTTTCCCAGGGACAAATGTCTACATTAGCTGTCATTTCTGATGTTAAGACTGTGTTTGCAGTTTCTTTGCTACCTTCTTCCCATGGAATAATATCTTCCATGGTTTTAGGTGGATCAGGAAAATCCCATGGACAGCTTTCAACTGCCTTGACCAGCTGCTCACTCTGATTTAGGGCAGGAGATGTTGTATTGTGTGGTAGGTCTTTGCTTAAAACTTCACTGGATGAACCAGGATAGATGGCAGGTCTCATGACTTCCTGACAAAGAGGTACAGCCAGTGTACCTTTGGTCTCTAAAGGATTTAGGTTTTCATATACAACTTCAGCTTTGTCTTGAACATCCCATGGGCAAACATTGGCATAGTCACTGTCTTGTCTTATTGAAATTTGAGGAGTTTCTGCAGCTTCCCAAGGGCATGCATCCTCTACATGCTTCATAAATTGTTGAATCTGTGGATCTTTTAACAGGATGGTTGGCGAAGTGGCAGAATTATCCTGCGATTCCCATGGACACACTTCACCCCGACCAATTTCTTGTCCTTTCAGATTCCCTTGTTCTTGTGATTCCCATGGACAAACATTGGATCGTTCTGATACCTGCAATTCCTGGGAGCAAAAGCCTGCTTTGATGCTCTGTTCCTTTCTTGGTCCTTCTCCTTGTTGTGTAAAACCACCCCCATCCCAAGGACAGACATCTGTGTAAGTGACATTACAGGCAGCTCTAATTCGATTACTCCCCCTTCTACGAGTTGAAGGAGTTCTGGAGCTGCTAGAGGTCTCCCAAGAACTTACACTACTACGTTTGCTGCTCTGTCTTGATAAAAATGCATGTTCACAGTTGCCATCTTTTTGTGTATCATCAGTATTGCCTGGATAAATGGCAGATTTTACAATGACAAGCCTTCGTGGGCTTCTGTCCGAAGAATCAGTAGAAGAGAGTCTGACTGCATTCTGCTTCACAAGGCAAGGTTTACCATCCGTGGTTGACATACTTGTTTTCTGAAGTGATCTTATTTCTATACTTGGTCGTCTACTAGATGTCCCAGACTTTGGTGTTGTGGACATACTTTCCTGGCTTTTTTGTGAACCAGAATCTTCTCTATTTAAATTTTCATCTTTGGACCTGCTGCTATCCACGGATGCCATAAATGATTTTACATACAACCACCTATTAGTAGTGGTGCGGAAGGAGAAGACGCGCTGATCCTTTGCCACCTTTGGTCTTGGAGAGCCTGGTGCACTTGCAGACACTGTAACAGGTGCTTTTGAGGACAAGCTGGCAGCTTGTGGTCCTTTTTCCACTAAAGGAGTCTTTTCCATCATAGGTAAATGGTCCCAGGGACAGACAAGTGCTTGTGGGGAAGGTGGGCCTTTTTCTTCACCATCCTTAGAACTTGCATATGTGACATGCTTCTGGTTCTTTTCCCCTGGCTGTTCTGGTTCCACTTCCCAAGGACAGATCGCAGCCTTGTCAAACGACTCAGATTGAAGAGCACTTCTAGTCTGGTCACTGATGGAAATACTCTGCCTGGACCGCATTGTGCTTGACCTGGATATTTTTGGTATGTTCTCAATAGAATGGGTGGTAGATGAGCTAAGGCTCCAGGATTTGTGAAGCCTTGTGTGATCTGGATGCAGGAGATTGGTATCAATTGTCAAATTGTGAGCACTGGCTGACTTACACACCTCTGGTGGAATGTCTAAGGAGTCTGTCTCAGATCGCTGGGAGGACCTCTTCACAGAATTGGCCTTCAATGTGAACTCACGAAATGAAGAGCCTCTTCCTCTAACATAGTGATGATCACTTTGGGACTTGCGTATGGATGGTGATGGTGATTTTATTGAACTTCGGTAACTAATACTTATGGTATCTGGGGACCTCCGAAAAGAGTCACAGTGACTTTCACATCTGCTGCGGAAAGATCCATCTCTCTCTTCACGACTGCACTGCCGGCTCACACTTTCTGGGAACTCAGCGATGCGTTTTATAAGGGATCTCCCCAACGCACATCGAGAACTGCGCTTCTTTGACAGATGAGGGTTGTTTACTGTCATCTTCTTTGTCTTGTGCACCTCTAACTGAGCATATAACTTCTTTAGTTCATCCTGGTACACATGAAAAAAAAACAGCAGGGAAACGATGACAGGATTGAGCAGTGAGTTGATATGACAAAGATAAAAATATGGTGAAAGCTACAAGTCAAAAGGTGGAAAACATTTTCATGTCAGGACAAATCAGGATAAGAAAAGAAATCAATTTTCTTTTACAGATATTGTAAATTATGTCCCAATTTAAATTGATAACTGTTAAAGGGGAGAAGAGAATTTACCCGGAAATCATCTGGATCCATGCTGTGCTCACTCCAAGCAGAGCGGAAGCTGCTATTGAGGCACGAAGCAGAACGTCGCAGATCCACTTCATCTTCATACACCTCTGCTGCTACCTCCTCTCTCACAGGTTTAGAGGCATGGATGAACTGTAGAACACATCCAAACTACTCTTTTTAGTAATTACTATTACATGAGTAATTACTAAATATTTACTTATGCAAGTACATGAGAATGTATTTGCATGAGTAATTACAACTCATAGTGTAAACATTTTAGTTTTCTTTCTTTCTTTTTTTTATTTGTAGTTCTGTTGATCTTCCTGTAAATCTATCTATAAATGTGCCTAGATTGGTGTGAATTCAAGCAAACATTTATGAGTCTTTTTTGGCCACAATGAGAAAAAAAACAAACAATAGCTGATTTTATTATACACTACAGCTTCAAAGAATAAAGAGCAAACAGGTGACAGCTATCATTGTTAGTGTATTTTTATAATATAATTTTTATAATTGCATGTACCTACCTACCTACCTACCTACCAATAATATTTTTGCCCGTGTCTACGTGTGTGTGTGTGTGTGTGTGTGCATTCATTTGTCTGTACTGTTAGCAAAATATCTCAGGAACCTCTTGATGAATTTGAATGAAACTCAGAAAGTAATCATTGGATGAACACCGACAAATAACTTTTGAAATCACACCAATTCAAGATGGCTGCCACACCTAATTAACTTTTAGCCAACACAAAATTGACTTTAACAATTGAGATTTTAATCTAAAAAAAAGTCTAATTACCTTGAATACATGGCATACAAAAACTGAATACCTTTGGAACAAAGAGCAGGACTAGTGTCACCGTGATGGTTACATGGGTGTGTGTAAAGGAGAGAAGTAGCATCCAGTCAGGATGGAGAGATGGAAAGGTGAACCTGAAGGTAGAAAACATAAAAATCAGCCCAGATACTGTAAGTGTGTCCTCTCTGTGTTTCAATGCATATTATTTGCTGAAGGTGTTACTCAGGCAAAAGTGGTGAGCTTTTCTGGAATGCAAAGAGTTTTGTTACCGAAATAAATGGAACATTGAGGAGAGAAACAGCTCGTTGTGGATGGCAATGCCCATGTAGCGAGGTTCGTGGAAGGCCGAGGGGACGGGCCTGACAGTCGTCCACAGGGAGCTCCCCCAGCACAGGAACAGGAGCTCAGCTGAGGCAGGAGGAAGTATCAAACAAATGAGTGGTGATCACCAGTTCAGAAAATAAAAACATGCTTGTTATATTCATCTGACACTGGTTAAAAAACCCCCCACCACAATTCAAGATAATCTGAAAAACAGCCTATAGGAACAAGAACTGAAAGCTAACATCTTGTTTTATAATGCACAACTTTGATTTGCTGCACATTGAGGAATATCTTGGCCAGTTTGTAATGGTTCTCTGTGTAAAGTTTTGAATAATAAAATTATACCTGTTGTAAGTGGATCTTTAAATGCCCTCAGTTTAGAGAAATATAGTTTTAATCTATATGGTCTGATGAGCTAATAGCTAGACAGGACAAAACCAATTGGGTTTTCGGCCATATTAAAACAGCTTCCATTGCCAAAAAGAATGGTTCATATTTTAAAAACCTTTACACTATCTTTACATTTTCATTTCCAGTCTTTGTCGCAGCCACGATGTCAGACGGACAGAGATTGAGAGATCTGTAAATCACTGCATTATGTTTTTACTTACATGGGATTTTGTGGTTATATAGGAGCACTAATAGGAGCATCAGTAGCTAGCTATACCTCTTAAAATGCAGCCTGGAGTCACATTTTCATCATATTTCTTATGAAAATACCATGTAATAAAGATTTTTAGGGCAAAGCAAAGGTTTATATGGTTTAAAGTTCACAGAATTAATAAAAATGTGAATATAAAACTAGATGTAGACATTTAGAAAACTTACTTTTAGGCTATATTTATTCCAACCCAAAATTAATCATCTAAAATGAATCAGCCCTAGGTTGATGTTGATAAGATAAGCATAAAGGGTTTTATATTAACACTCTTTACAAACTTGTGGGTATCTTGCACTCCTAAATAGCATGTGTGTGCAATTTTATTAAAATGGACAAAGCTGGAAATCTAATTTAAAGGGCAGAAGCTGAGTTTGTACGTTTCTAAAAGTCAGCATTTGATGTCTTTGCTCCTTAACACAGCCTGAAGTCTTTTAGGAAAAGTTTTTTTATTGGTAGTCTTCAAAAAGATGTCTTCAAATTTCTTGAAGAGTATTTCAAAGTTCTTCAGTAGATGCTGGTTGCCTTTTTTTCTATTCTCCATTCATTTTACTTCAATAATGTTGGTCAGTTTTCTTTTCAGGCATGCTTTTACTGTGTTGACATCATTATCAAGCTTAAAACTGAAAGATGTTCTACTTCATTAATTATTATTTATTTCCTTTGGTTATGTCTTTCAAACACTTCATTTGCTCTATAATTTGTTTTAGGTTTACCACTTCTTTTGTTCTCCACCTGTCCTGTTTCCTCATTTTTTAAGGGCGCATTACTACACCATACTGAGATATGGCTATTGACAAATAGATATTTTAAAATAAACTTGATTCAGACATTGTATTTTATGCCAACAGACTATGCTACTTTTGGTATGCGTTTGCAGAAACAATGCAAAAAAAATCAAATTGTGTCTGTGAGAAAATTAAAGCAATAAGCCGCCTAAAGATTTAGTTTAAACTTTTTTTTAAACTGTACTTTGTTGTGTCTTTACCAATTACTTGCATGACTATTTAACTCTGTCTGCTTTGCTGAATGTTATGTGATGGTAACTTCTCATCAGCTGCTGTTGTCTGATGCTCACCCACAGCCATCATGTAGTCCCAGCGATCCAGGTAACACAGGTTGAAGCTCTGTCCGTCTGACGTTGTGGCTGTGACAAAGACTGGAATGTTTCTGTCACGGTTCTGAAGAACGCCCACTGTCCACGCGCACAGGAACCAGCTGACCGTCATCAGCATCACCCCCAGAATCCTCAGCAAATGGAGGCTGGACATGTAGGGCATCCGCTGGGCTGTGCGTGAGAGGAACACCTTCAGCACCCTGTAAAGGAAAGGCAGAGACATCAGTCTTTGACTGAAGGAAATTATCTTACTACTAAGAAGGCAAAGAAAGCATGATATGTTGGATAGGTGATCTTGAAGGCAAACCTGCAGGTAAGCCAGACTTATCATCTTAATAAACACACCTGGATGTAGTCAGAAGTAAATACACAAAGAACAAAACGGTTCAGACAAACAACAGGAGTGGGGTTTGATAAAAAAAATGACATGGTGCATATACACAGAAAAAATAGTAAATTCAAAAGGAATGGTTATTAATGTTTTATAATGTTTAGCTGATTTTAATTGGGCATTGGGAAGACATGTATTAATGATGATTTATAGAGCTATGATTTGTTCTGTGATGGACTGTTGTTGTTTGGTTTACTCAAAGCTTTAAGGGTATGAAGTGGAGCTTTTGTAGCTACTCCTTTGTCTACTTTTTAAGTTGAAATTCCTTTAGAATTGAGAAAGAATAAATTAGGCCTCTATTGCTTGTGCAAAATTCAAGCAATTAAAGGGATGCATTTTTTCAAAAAAGATCTGAATCAACAATGGGAATTTTTAGGTAATAAGAGAAAGAAAAAAATTTTGTAAGCGCAGTTACACAAAGCAGATGCATTAGGTTTAGGCAACACTGTTGTGGGATCTGATAACTGCTGGTCACCAGTTCCCATACTGTTAGTTTCTCAGGCTGATGTAGATTTAAGTTTAATACACTTAGTAAAAAAAGGAATGCCTTGGCAACCCAATGGAAAGTGTTAGTATCATTTGGAAATAGAATATAATCCATGTAAACAAATTCATACAGACAGAGTAAAAGTCAATGCAGTGGAAAAGTAGGGACTGGTATTTATAAAAAAGGATTTCCAAATAGTAAAAAGATGGAGTCTTTCAAACCCATCAGTTTTTCCAGCAGAGCTTATGGCAATCGTATGGGCTGTCTGGTGGGTTATACAAACAAAACCAGACTCCTTGGCCTGTTTGGTGGTCTGAAATAATGGAAAATCTAAAGCAAGACCAGATTTGATAACAGAGATCATATTGAAACTGCTTAGAATCCATAAAGTTGAAGCTTAGTGGATTTTTGTTGGTATCAGCTCATGTAGGAATGAAATAGTAGGTAATATTGCCAAAAAAATGGCTACTTTGGAGGAATGTGAAGAAATCTCAGTTCTAGGTAGTGTGCAGAAATGTTAATCTGTTAACACCCCCCACCCCCCGATTTCATGATGGTATTAATCACACCATTACTGGTTTTATCTTAGATTTGCTGTGTGTATAATTTGGGTGCAGATTTACTATATCAGGAAAGTATTTTACTCCCATTTCTTCCCACCAAGAGGCTGCAATTTTTATTTTTATTCTTTTTTTTTTAATGTATTAGTTGAAAACTAGGGACACTAATGGTTGCTATATGCATTTTTAACTTGAGTGATAATTTCATGCATTTTTGTGTCTTTATTTATTTTGTCACAAAATGGGTCTTGTAACAAAAAAAAGTAAAGTAAAATGGAAGTAAACTGTGCAATTTCATTTAAAATTTTACCATGAACTATTTGAAGCTAACTCTGTTGGCAAAATATCTCATGAACCACTTAACAAATTGTAATGAAACTTTCAGAAAAAAATGATTGATGTGCCCTGATTAACTTTTGAAGCGTATCCAGTTCAGGATGGCCACTGTTGTGTTTTCAGGTTTACATAGTAAATGCATTTCTGTTTTGTTTTGTTGATGTTTTTACTTCTTGTCACTAGAATTGGGGTTGTGATTAATTGCCTGTGTGTACATGTTTTATTGATTTTGTTTAACATGCTTGTTTTTTTTAAATTTACTCTTAACTTCATTGTTCTTATTTAGATTTAACTCATCTGCTGTGTTGTATATTTATCTTTTACCATTTCTTCCTTAACTCTATTAAGTGTGTGTGTAGATTCATAAGTATGTGTACATATATTTATAGTCTTCTTGACTCAAATTTAAATGTCCGTTTTTATGTCCTGTTCTGATATGTTCAGTACTTTGCGCCTCTGTAGAGTTTGAAAACAGCTGTACAAAAAAAGTTGAATTGAACAAATTATTTTCAAAAGAAAAAAGTGATAGCTGCAGTAATAGTTTTACCAAACTTCAGACAGTTGACTCTAAGTGTGTATCATGAATCTGCTGTTTCCGTGTGATATCAGAGTAGACTGTATAACATTTAAATTAAGAGAATAAAGTTGTCTCACAGCTGTGGTTATCAGTGTGTTTTTATGAAGTGAAAGTGGTGCTTTGGCACCTGTACATCTTCAGTGTGATTGTGCCGTAGACGATAAAGAAGCCAAGCATTCGGACCCAGCGAAGCAAAATACACCTGAAGGTGCTCGGTTTGAAGTACAGTATGAAGACCTGCAGAGGCAGAATGAGGCAATGATTAATCCAACCACTCCTAAGCTTCTTGTTCCCGTAGCAATAGTTTTTCATGTACAAAGAAAGAGGAAATTTGAAAAACTCAACGGTCATTTCTCTCATTCAGCTTCACTGACTTGCAGCAAACTATTTGTAATTTTTCTCCCAAGCTGACTAAGTGCATATAAAAAAATACCTCATGAAAACGGGAAAACTTTCTCACATATTGACGCAACAAATGCCTGAACTTAGTAGCATCACCCATATTTAAGGTACACCACAGTTTCAAAAACACAAAGTTTCCATCATATCCTTCCTGCTGTTTAAAGTCTTATAGATGAGATGTCAAAAACAGTGTCACGTATGACATGCTTTTCAATAACAACTTTTCATTAATCTTTCATTGCAATACAATTAGGACAATCACTTTAAAGGGGGTAAATGTTCATACTTTAACACTGAAGAAAGTTTTCTTGAAATCTTTTTTTGTAAAGAAAGGCAATTTACATTGACCATGACAGATTTATGACTGCAATAATCAGGGTCAATAGTTTTGCAAACCACTGTGATTTAAAATGACGGATTTAAAACTAATGTGCTAGCCAGGTGTAAATGTATTTTTTTGTATAAAAATATTAGACAGTTTGACCCATTTTCCCAGCTGCAGTGTTAATGGTACTGATATCTAACTAAACGCTTGAAGACAGTCTGCACAGTTTACCTTTTATAGTTTGGTCAATTGTTAAATGATGATGATCTTGTTATTTTTTGAGATTACAGTATGTAGTTCAGAAGAGCAGTGCTGCCAGCCAATTAACATGTCAACACACACACACTTTTCACATTAAATCATTTCTCTGCACACTGCCTCAGTCTGCAGGAACACGCTCTCATCATTTGATAAAGAAGCACAGCAGGCCTGACGCTAACAGCTTATTAATGGGTCAAACGAATCTAAAGATTGATTAGTAATCTATGACTGGAGCAGTGGCATGTTATGGAATGTCAACTATGTTCCCAGCCACCTCGTTACATACTAACATACACACCCTCACCCTATTCATCCTCCTGCAAATTGTCCATTATGAAATAATCCTTAGTGCTGTGCTGTGCGGTCATCTGGAAAGAGCTGTAATCTGCAACACTCGGACTCGTTTGGAAACTCACCGGGAAGTAGAGGAGCAGAGAGCCGAACAGGATGGTCTCCAGAAGCAGGAGACCAGACGCTCGGATCTTCTGAGGAAAGAGGAGAAGGAGGAAAAAACTTTAATATGGAGCTCAAAGACCAATACTACACAACCCTGTCATCTGTGAGGCATCTGTGATTTAGATTATTCTCTTCTATAGGTTCCATGCTGCTGTCAGGTTACTTTCTTTAATTTTTGTGGGACCATGAAAAGTCTAGTAACCTGCACCTACCCCCCCCCCCCAAATAAATAAATACAAATAAATAAATAAAAATAAAAAACATTGAACTAAGCCACATATTTTATTGACAAATATAAGATAAGTTTACAAAAAATAAATATATTGAGTTAAGGTTTATTAGCTGACTCCTTCCTGTTATTTGTAACATAATACTTAAAAGCCTAACTTGCAAAATGAAAATGACCAAATCAAACTAACTTCTTCACAATTATGTGACTTACTTTCAGCATTAATTGTTTCATTAATACCAGTTGTTGAAGGCAAGAGGGATGTGTTTGTTTGTCTGTCTGTTAGCAAAATATGTCACGAACCACTGAACAGATTTCAATGAAACTGTTGAAGTCATCAATGGACCTACCTCTATAAGTAATTAATTTTTGGACTCACTTCGTTCAAGATGGTTGCCACAGCTGATTATCTAACACAAAAATGGCTATAACTCAGTCAATTTTTACAGGTATTAAATTTAAGTTTGATGGGGTAGTAGCTGAGATTCATCCTCCATAATTTGCAGGATGCAGTTATCTCAATCTTGTTTAAGATTAATCTGTTTTAGTTCACTCACAAAAATAAACAGAACAAAAACAAAATACTTCATCATACAGATAAATTCAAATTTATTCTGCTTTAGAGTTTAGAGTAAACTCAAACATTTCTGACTATGCTTTAGTGAAATATATTCACTAAAGTAAAATTTATTTTAAAAAAGAAAAGAAAGAATGAGACCATTTGTCAATCACATTTTTTTTTGTAGATTTAATGAAAAAAAAGGAACTGGGAAACTCCTTAAATCAGAAGTGAAATGTCTCCAAGAAACAAAACCAAGTCTGATTGCCTTCAATTTATTTAAAATGACCATGTCTAAGAATGTACACCAACAAAAGAAAAGACACAAATTGTGTCCTTGATCAAGGAAACAATTACAAAGTGCCTAAAGATCCTGTTTGAAATTGGTTCTACGTTGATTAATGTTGACACACTTCAGTGTTTCATCCCTTGAGCACTTTTACTTGCTGAAATGTTTCATCAAAGTTAACAGTCTTTATTAAATCAACAAAAATCTGTTCTTTTGGTCAGATGCAGAGACTGGGCTGCAAAAACACCTTTAGAAAACCTGGAGATTTACTTGTTTATTGAGACCACTTTAAAAGATCACAAGACACACTGCAGTTTTGTATGAAGATCACATACCAACTAGTACAATTCTGTTCATCCCATGTTTGTTTGGTTTCCATGTTCTTGTGTACGTGTATGTGTGTGTCATGTAAATAATAGAAACTCAAAATAAAAAGTAAAGAAAATTAAAAAACAGTTTGTTGCATACTCCTGCAAGAACCAAAATAATTGTTTGTTTACTTAATTTGGCAGGAAAAAGAACAAAGTTCATTTAGGCCAGGACATTTACTTCACCAAAAATTCAAGTGCAAAACTCCAGGGAAGTCCTCAAAGGGCGGAAAACTGGGAATGTCAAAATTTCCAGTTTTCTGCATTAACCACACCCACTTAAAATAATAAAAAAAAATAAGTTCTGCTCGGATGATGCATCAGGAACAAGCTGCAAGAACTCCTAAACCAGAGCTGTGAGAAACAAATTGTCATTTCTTCTCATAGCCCATGGAGAGAGAATAATTTTCTCAGTTCTTGCGGAGCATGTAGCAGCCTTAAGTCATACTCCATAAGACGTCAAAAAGTTGGTTTGAGGTTGCAAGACGTTTGTTTTTTTAACAAACACCTTTCATAGTCCACGAGACACTCAGATCAGAACTCCCAGGAAGCTTCTCCCTTCTCCTACAGCGTTAAAACAGGTTTATTCCCACCAGCTTCCTAACCCTCCTGTCCTTGTAGAGATTTTTGCTTCCCTTACCGTGACTAGACATGTTTATTAAACAGACAGTACACGCTGTTTTGGCATTTGAAAATATGACGGTGCACAATAATAAACAAATGAAGGGAACGTGTCTCTATCCTGCACAGCCGAGGTGTACCTCCTCCTGGCCACCACAGCCACAAAGAGCCACCTGTGTCTCCTTGTGGTCTTTATAAGTTTATATGTTTCTAAGTTTTGCTGAAACAGCTGTAAAGACAGCTGTACTTTCTAACAGCCTCAGCCAGCTGCTTCACAGCGGAGCAGCAGAAGCAAAATAACTCCATTAAAGCTCACCGGCTTTTCCACATAAACACGCCCACAACAACTTCTGACCAAACACACAATAGTTGGCGCAAACCCCTGTGAGGAAAAAGTTTAGCCAGGGCCTTGTGTCGTGAAAGGGCAGACAAAGCTGCTACATGAACAAAATGATGCAATTTTAGTAACACAACCACGTGAGACAATTTAGTTACTTCTCCAGGAGTATAACAACAGCTTTAAAGATGGATTTATACTCTGCAAGAAGTGAAGAAATCTGCTCTCGCTCACATAGGTGCAAGATGTTTTTTTCAGCTTGGACATTTTATACTCAGTGAGAATTGTAACCCCTCCCCCTGGGGTCTCCACTCTTCTGTCCTTCTACAGATTTTTGCTTCCCTTATTGCAACCAGACATTTTTATTATACAGAATGAAAAAGAACATGCCGTTAGGCATTTGGAACAATGTCACAAAGAGACAATTGAAATAATCGATTTATATTCTACCATAAAGGGATGCTACTACATGGTCCTGAACTTTATTTTGACTCTTGAAGAGGTTTCACTTCTCATCCAAGGAGCTTCTTCAGTTCTTCTCCATCATATTGCATCATTGTATTTACAGGACATTATTTGAAGATTTGTTTCTAAAGAGATGTTAACATTTGTATGACTTTCAAAACAAATCTACTATTTGTGACCTTTGTTTTTAATAGCATGGTTCTACACAAAATGGTAATACAATTCTAAAGATCTAATGTGATGAAAGAGGATATTTCTGCATCAAACAGCTCAGTGTTGGGAACAGATTATCACTCCGTCTGAACCAAAAGATGTGACTCACCCGGTTCTGACGATGCTGGTAGGCTACTGTCATGCTGACGAAGATGAGGAACATAAAGACCCCCTGGAGGGCCAGCACCCCAGCCCTGAGTGGCCTGTCCTCCTGCACCCAGCAGGGAGTGCTGTCCTGGCAGCTCTTACAACCCGGCCAGCATGGAAGACAGATGGGCATGTTCGGGTAACACATACCACTGCTGTCACTGCCGTTCACAGGGCCTCCATCTGCACCAAACACAGATTCATGCATTTACACCACCTACATGAAGCTATGAGACCACCTCACAAACCTGTGACCTCTGTAACCCACAGCATTCAGACAGACTTTGGCAAGAAGACGTCTCAAATGATGTCTCTTAAGCCCTTGTTTTTTCTATTTTTGTGATTATCACAGGTGGATAAAACTAAAGGCCAGATGCATAAAACACTTTGTGTACTCATATATATTGTTTTACTCTATGTTACTGTTCTGCATACAGTGCCTTGAAAACCCTTTAAAGTCTCCATAAACAACCCCAAACTTCAAAGTATTTCAGTGGGATTTTATGTGATAGACCAACACAAAGGAGTTCATAATTGAAATAGAACGAAAATGATACATCGTTTTAATTGATTTTTTTACAAATAAAAATCTGAAAACTGGTGTGCATTTGTATTCAGCCTTCCTAAGTCAACTCTCTGTAGAACCACCTTTGACTGCAGCTCCAGCTGCAAGTCTTTCAGGGTTTGTCTCTACGAGCTTTATACATCTACAAACTGAAATTTTTGCCCATTCTTTGTAAAATACTGTCAGCTCAGTCAGATTTTTATGCAGAGCATCTGTGAACAGCAGTTTTTAAGTTTTGCCACAGTTTCTCAGTTGGATTAAAGTCTGGACTTTGACTGGGCCATTCTAACACATTTGATCTGATCTATTCCATTGTAGATCTGTCTGAATGTTTCAGGTTGTTGTCCTGCTTGAAGGTGAGCCTCAACCCCAGTCCCAAGTGTTTTTAGCCTCTTTTTCCAGGATTGTTCTCTATTTAGCTCCATCCATCTTCCCATCAACTCTGAGCAGCCTCCGTGTTGAAGAAAAGCATCCCCACAGCATGATGCTGCCACCACTATATTTCACAAAGGGGATGGTGTGTTCATGGTG
Source organism: Kryptolebias marmoratus (assembly GCF_001649575.2). Classification (NCBI taxonomy): domain Eukaryota; kingdom Metazoa; phylum Chordata; class Actinopteri; order Cyprinodontiformes; family Rivulidae; genus Kryptolebias; species Kryptolebias marmoratus. The sequence continues at coordinate 5,224,477 of NC_051432.1, forward strand.
ATGTGTAGAGTTAGTTTTTTGTGACCATTAGCATTTTGCATGTAAGCCAAAAAGTTTAATTATATTCTGAACATAGAGGCCCTCCAGGCCTGAGCAGAGCTTCTTCTTCCACATGTTTGCTGTGTCCCACATGACTAATAGTTGTCCTGTGGACATATTGTCCCACCTGAGCTGTGGATCTCAGCTCCTCCAGAGTTACCATGATGCTTCTTGGCTGCTTCTCAGATTATTGCTCTCCTTCCTCGGCCTGTCAGTTTAGGTGGACAATCATGTCTTGGAAGCTGTTCTGAGTCTCACAGAACAGCTGGATTTATACTGAAATTAAATTACTTACAATTCAGTGACGTGCGGTGAGGTTCATGGTTGGTGAGGCACTGACTCCTTTAGAGTCAGATTTACAAATATATAAACCCAAAAGGGTAGCTTATTCAGTTGGCTACTGGTTATTTCATATCTCATCAGCGTTTTTCACACACTCTCTCTCTCACTCACACACGTACATATTAAAGATAAGATAAGAAAAAATGTTACAATTACCGTTTTGGCAGTCTGATGGCGCAAAACAAAAATGAACAGCTCGCGGCAGTGCAGGACAGCAGCAACAAGCTCCCGTTGGCTCACGTGCACCCCCTTCAGTGCGGCAGAGTACTGCCCTGCCTCACCCTATGCCTTTTCACCGCGGTTTTATGTCCCATCAGCAAAACAAAATATGTCACTAACAAACATTAAACGTAAATGGTTAAAGACATTAGCTAGACTGTGGAAAATCAGGGTATATAAACCCTTATATTGGCGACATGCAGCGATATGGCAACAGGCACGGGCCAATTGCAGTTTGTGATGGATTGCGCATTCAGAGGCTCGGCTTGGCTCGTTGCTGCCGCACCTTGCGTTTCACCCTTGTATTTGAACAGCAAATATGCAATTTCAGCGATTTCAGCGATTTTGACTATAAAAATGTTTGAAAATTAGTCATACATAAAGATCAGTGGACAAATATTAATATTCATTTAATGTTATCGTTTTTTTTTCTTGTCATGATGCCTGCCCTGACCGCACGTCCCTGTTAGAAGTGGACTCTGTTTAGGTGACTTCTTAAGGCAAGTGGTTTCTCTGGATTTAGCTCAGAGTAAAAGGGGCCAAATACAAATGTAGAATTTAATTTTTAGATTTTTATTTGTAAAAAAGCTGCTTCTTAGTGTTGGTCTATTACATGAAATTCAAGTAAAACACTTTGAAGCTTGTAGTTGTAATGTGACAAACTGAGTAAACACTTAAGAGCCATAGATAATTTTTCAAAGTATTGTATGTTGTATTTTCTGTTTGTTTTGTTTTGTAATTTTTTGGTAAAATTTCAGCTATTTTGAAAATGGAAAAACTTTATTTCTATTCCTATTAGACATGAATGAGTTTCGACTCTTGTAACATGAGATATAAAATTAACAGCAATAAAAGCACAGTTTCACCCAATGTTAAACTGAAACATACAGTAAGGAAATTATAAATAAATCTATTTTATTTGATGTTGGGTGCTGAGAAAGTGCAGAGGACAGACTTGAGCTGACGGGTAGCCTTGTGTTCAGTCAGGGAGGGTTCAGACTTCATTTGGTAAGTGAATCAAAAGATAATACTGGGTAAATTGATTTATTCTATCAATCAATCAAATTTTATTTGTATAGCACATTTCAGCAGCAAGGCATTTCAAGGTGCTTTACATAATTAAAAAACAAAATAAAAACAGCATGTGACAATGAATAAACAGTAAGAAAGAGACAAACATCAAAAACCCACACTCTAACCCTAATTTAGCCATAAGCAACTCTAAACAGGTGGGTTTTAAGTTGAGATTTAAAGGCACCCAGTGTTTCAGCTGTTTTACAGTTTTCTGGAAGTTTGTTCCAAATTTGTGGTGCATAGAAACTGAAAGCTGCTTCTCCTCGTTTGGTTCTGGTTCTGGGGATGCAGAGCAGTCCAGAACCAGAAGATCTGAGGGGTCTGGACGGTTGGTACAGCAATAACAGATCTTTAATGTATTGTGGTGCTAAACCGTTCAGTGATTTATAAACTAACAACAGTATTTTAAAGTCTATTCTTTGAGCTACAGGGAGCCAGTGTAGGGACTTTAAAACTGGTGTTATGTGCTCTATCTTCCTGGTTTTAGTGAGAACACGAGCAGCTGCAGCTGTTTGATTGATTTATTAGTCAGACCTGTGAAGACACTGTTGCAGTAATCAATGCGGCTAAAGACAAACGCATGGATGAGTTTCTCTAGATCGTGCTGAGACATAAGTCCTCTAATCCTGGAGATGTTCTTCAGGTGATAGAAGGCCGACTTTGTGGCTGTCTTAATGTGGCTCTGAAGGTTCAGGTCAGAGTCCATTACTACTCCCAGGTTTCGGGCCTGATCACTGGTTTTTAGCTGTAATAACTGTAATTCTAGTTAAACTGAGTTAGGATGTGCACTGTCATTCTAATCTTTTTTGAGTTACAAAAAAAGCCCTAAAAACTTGCAGCAAATTCCATGAAAAACCAAAACAGCACTGATTTTTCTCTGAATGCTTCCCAGGTTCCTAAGGCTGTTAGTGCTACAAAACCTCAAGTTTCAATCCCACTGAAAACATACACATTTTAAAGAATGGCTTATATTAGGCTTAGTTCATTTTTAAAATCACCTGAATCTTCTTTTCAAACAACTTGAAAAAGAAAGAAAAATGTACTTTGTCATGCAGGGAATGGATGTGTTTATCATTTTTATGAGTGTTGCAGCAATATCAACTATTACAAGATATAAATCTTAATGGTGTGGAAGTAGACAAAACCAAGCTTTCACTTAAGCAGCATTTAATCATAAGAAGAGCAGCAGTTCTGCATATAATCTAAATGTTGTGGAATATAGGGGCTTTTATTTATTCTCCCATGCTTTATTTAACATTTGATTATTATATCTTAATCTGATTTGTGTTTATCACCATTTTATATTTAGCCACCATTTTAAAACCTTTAACAAGTAGTTGTTTAGTTTATCTGGAAAGAGAGGTATGTGTTAGAAGCCCTGGATTTGAGCCACGGTGCCAGACACGAAGGGGAAGAAGTTGCCCTTTGACCTCCAAAGAAGAGGGACATCCTCTGTAGGAGGGGAGGGGACATAAGCATTAAAATCAGAGAACATCCTTCCTCAGTCTTTGGGGCACTTTGCTGACACTTAGAGGTGATGTGTTTTCCCACATTTTATTTGAGGATTGTCTCCCAAATGCATTTGGTTTTATCTTTGTAGTAACCGGTGTTTTCTCTCTGCTTTTGGTAAAATAAATATTTAAATTTAAAGTATTGTCTCCTTCCGGTCTCTTTCCATCAACCAACTCGGGTGAGGTGAAGGAGGAGGAATGCAGGTGAAAATCCTTACCTCAACAATGGAGAAAAATAAGCTCTGAAATAAAATATCTATTAAGCTAAAAACAAACAAACAAAACAACAACATATGTTTAGCAGAACTAAAATCCTTGGCATTAGGAAAGCGGCTGATGTTGGCTGACTTACCGGAGTCCTCCGGGGAAATGTCAGGGTTATAGTATCCCTCCTTACAGCGGCAGCAATACTGACCCAGTCGAAAGCCCCGACCCAAAACTGGCACACACTAAAAGAAAGATGGATTTCAAGTTTGTTTTTAGAATCAGATCAATTTTTGTGCATTCATATTATTTAAATTTGACACAAACCTTTTGCTTATTTTTCATAGAAAATACGTAAGTACTCACAACTTGGATTGGAATAGATTTTCAGTTTGATTATAAGTAATGTAATTACATAAAATACACCACATTAATGAAGTTAAACTTGTTTAAAATAATTCTTAATAAAAATATGAAACTTTAAAGGGGTGCATGCATATGTATTACCGCCCCAAAGTCAATACTTTGTAGAGCCACCTTTTGCAACAATTACAGCTAAGAGGGCCTTTAGGTCCACTCCACAAGCTTGGGTTAACTTCCCACTGGAAGTTTGGGAACTTTTTTTCCCAGAATATTGACTTACTTACCCAGATTGTGAGTTTTGGTGGATGACCCTCTTATGGCAGCTTTGCTGTGGTGACATAATCTTTCTGTTTCCTAACAATGGATTTATTGGACCCCCGTGGGATGGTCAGGATTCTGGGATATTTTTTTTACAACCCAACCCTGATCTGTAATTCTCTACAGCTTTGTCCCTGATCTGTGTAGAGAATTCCTTGGTCTTCATGCTGTCTCTTGTTTGGTGGTAGTCCTTACTACTTAGAGGTGGTGAGACTGGTGTTGAGTCTGAGGGCTTTTAGTGTCATGATGTGGGGTGAAGGAGGCGAACCCTGAGCGCAGACTCATATTGAAATTATAAACTAATTTATTGGAAATAAAAGGCAAACCAAAACAAAGGCTGAGATAGCAGCAAAACCTGAACTAAATACAAAAACATTAACTAACTTAACAAAACATGAACAGACCTGAGACAAGAGGGGAACCAAACAGAGCATGGGAGACGACGAGGCACGAGCAACTGGAAGGACGGCACATCAGGGAGACAGGAGTAGGACAATGAACCAGCAGGGAACTGTGGAAAGTGACTGGGTTTTAAAGGCAGAGGGTGATTAGTGGAAGTGGGCACAGGTGAGATGATTAAGGAGCTAGAGGCAGGTGTAGATGGGTGAGAACGGGGAAGAGAGAGAGAGTAACTGAGGAGAAGTGAATGGTGGCTGAGGCACAGGGAAGAGACAACTAAATAACACAAACAATAAACTCAAACTGAAACATGAAGACAAAACAAAATACAAAAACCCAGATCCTAACATTTAGAACAAGTGTATTGGAATAACTCAACACTTAGACTGTTCACAGATGGATCTTCTTGAACTAATGGTGTGGCTTGTGAAGGTGACGAGGCTTCCAAACAAATGGGGTAAATACATAAGCATACGTGCCTTTATATTCTACCATCCGTTGATCTTTCATACCTCAGTGATTCTGTTTACAGTCGCAGGGGGCTGGTGCCAATGTCCAGGTGTGATGGAGCAAGAGACAGGGTACATGCTGGACAGGTCGCCACTCCATCAAAAGGCCACATTTCACTTTCATTACCTCCACCAAGGAGGTGATGTTTTTAGTTGCTTTGTTTGTCTGTACATCTGTTAGCATGTTGCTTCAAAAACTAATGAACAGATCTTGATGAAATTTTCAGAAAATGTTGGGGTTGTCACAAGAAACAAGTGATTAAATTTGAGCACTTCTAGTATTTGTATATTTTTAGAATTATTCAAAACATGTTTTTACCCACCATTTAATTAAATTGAGTATTTTGAGCTGGTCAGTTGACTATGATCAAAATAAAAATCAATTTATATTCAAAGTTAATGCAACAAAACAGAGAGGAATTGAATACTTTTGCAAGCCAGTGTATTTTTTTTTACAAGGTGCTGTTCATGAAGGATATGACAGTAAAATTTAGTTGTTTAATTCAAGATAAATATTTAGTCCACTAATTCTAAATTTCTCCACTTTTAGTCAAAAGGCTAGCTGCATATTCCTTTGTGTTGCAGATGTTTGGTCCATTATCATAATCTACTTTTTTTTTAGCTCTATAAATGCTTAGGTTACTTAAATATTATTCTTTATTGAAATGTAATAATTTGGGGATTTTATATATTGTATATTTGAAAATGTCCTGTTTGTGCACCCCTCTTAGCTGGGCTTCCAGTCCTTATTTTGGCTTCCCACCTGTATTATGATTGATTTTCCAACACCTGACTCGGATTGTCTCAGTACTTTTCTTCATTGTCTGTCACTGAAACCCATATCAAAGTGGCTGCCACAGCTAAGCAATCCTGACAAACACAAAAATAGCTATGACCTGGTCAGTTTTACAGACATCACATGCTAAATTGGCATGGCAGTAGCTGAGAGTCATCCTCAATTCACACTCTGAGCTCAAACTAATTGTGTACCCTACAAACAATCGACTAAATGTTTGCTGCTTCTCAGCTTGGGCCTCTGGGTAATTATGTTTATATCTTCACAGAGAAGCAGGTAACATGTTGCCCACCAGCTAAAAGCACACTTTTTAAAATAATGACCCATTTTTTTCAGTTCACATAATAAAAGACATATGCACAGAAACACAGCAAGGTAGAAATGCAGAGAAGCACAATCAAAGTTTGTAAAAGTCTTAAATACAATAAAGTCAAAAAAATTTGCAAAGTCCATGTGTAAAACAAACAGCAGAATTTTGATGAGTGAAACTGCACCTCTTTGACATTGTTTAATTAGAAAAACTTTTCTAACCAGAAAGCCTCTCTGCTGGGAAATGCAAAGGCACTGAAGTAACAAGTGAAACTATTTTGTAGTTCATTTTTTACTTTAGCCCAGTGGATTGTGAAATAAATGTTCTTGGCCTCTAGTTCTATTGTAATAAACCTTGGTGTGATTTTTGATCAAGATATGGCTTTCAACCCTTACAAATATTACTTCAACCACTTTCTTCTTCTTGTGCAGTATTACTTATGATGCAGAAAAACTTGTCCATGTATTTATCACTGGCTGAATTATTGCAATTCTTTATTCTCAGGATGTCTAAAAAAACAATCTAAAAAGTCTCTCAACAACCAAGCTCTATCTTATATTAAAGATCTTGTTTCATATTTTCCTGACCAAGCACTTCATTCTCAGACTGCAGGTTTACTTGTGGTTCCTAGAGTTTCTAAAGTAGAACAGGAGGCAGAGCTTTCAGTTCTCTTGTGGAACCAACTTCCAGTTTCTGTCTGTGAGGCTGACACCCTGTCTACTTTTAGGACTAGGCTTAAGACTTTCCTTTTTAATCAGTCCTATATTTAGGGTTGGCTTGGGTTTTCTGAGGTACCCCAAAGTTATGCTGCTAAGGCTTGACCTGCTGGAAAACAAACTGACCACATTTCCTTTCTCTGCTGCTGTCTTTACTCTCTCTACGCTCCATATTTATACATATATTTATTGCTACCATTAACCTGTGTTTTTCTTTGTTTTTCTTCCCATAGAAACTACACCTGGACCAACCTTTCCGTGTTTGTCTGTGTCTCTTTCCTGTCCTTTTAAACCACAACTGACCAAGGCAGATGTCCACCCATCCTGAGCCTGGTTCTGGTAACAGGGAGTCATTCTTTTCCATTTTCACCAACATGATTCTTAGGATGGAGGATTGCATTGAAGAAAGATTTGATGCATCCAGGTAATTTTCTTAGATAAATAACTTTTTTAATAAATTGGCATTTCATAAAGTACTGTACAGTATGTAATTTCATGATATTATCCTTTGATTGAATTGACTGTAATTAGATTTAAATCTGGATCTGTTTTGAACTGAAATTGGATGGATTTCTTATTTGTACAGAGCTCTGAGACAACTTTTGTTGTGAATTGGCACTATGTAATTAAACTGAATAGAATTGAAACACTGAATAAATGTGCTGCTCTAGAAACAGTTTGATGGTTTTAAGACTACAGATAAAATGTACATTTAGCTGTAAAGAAAAAAAAGCTTTGCCAACTGTCACTTGGATTGTCACCTAGGTAACTGACTGACATGATGGTTGCTTCAGCTCGCATCCAACATAAATCTGAATAATTATAAATGAACAAAGACAAAAGCAACAGAAAGCTAAATGAGAATGAAGCAAAGCAGGACCAACATGATGTGTGTCCCTGGTTAATGTAACAATGAACTGTGAGGACGTATAGCAGCATGTTTATCCTGCACTGTGAGCTAAAAGCACCTGACTGAATGAAGGTTGAAATCAGGGTCACATTATTCTCTCATTCTATTTCTCTCTGATGCTAGTTTCAATTTAGCCAGTCAGGACACAGAGACAAATAAACACACACGCAGTGGCTTGGATGCTCTGTGTGTTAATCTAAGCTAAAAGCTAAATGGATACATAATGCCTCTAGTGAGAGCATTATCTTTTTCTAGAGAAATCCTGTTCCCCACCACAGGCAAATATACATGCACACACTGGCATCACATATGTATGTTCAAACCTCACAACCCCCTCCACGGTTGCTCAAAGACCTAATGGCACATGTTGAACTTTGCCGCTGTGTGGATTATACCCAGCAAACAACTTAATTCTCTTCATGGTCACATCAAAACTCGCTCAACCTGTGTCATGTGTGCGCTCAGTTTTGCCTCCTTTCTCATTTGAGTTGGCACCTGTATGGCAGGCCATTTTACCATATATTCAAATCACTCTCCAATCTCTGTTTACTCTTTTAGCCTTCAATAATAACATTGTCTTGGTTACAAAACATCCATACTAGTCAGAATTGAAAGTAGTACCTATAAAAATAAATTGAAAATGTCTAGAAATCCTTAAAAGGTTTAAATCCTTGACTTAACATTTATTGATTGACTGGATATATAATGCAGATATCTATGTTTAGTGTGATAAAATAAAATAAAATAAAACAAAAGTAATTATTAGTATTATTTTTATCTCTAATAATAATGTTCCTACAAAACAATTATTCTTATTGTGTATAATGAGGTGGTTTCTTCCCACAGACAGAAAACATGCCTGTTATGTTTAGTGACAACTCTAAATTGTCAGTAGGTATGAGTGAGAGCATGAATGGTTGTTTGTCTTGCAACCTGCTTCTCGCGCCATTACTGCTAAAGAAAGCCACCAGCTCCCCCTGACACAGTATGGAAAAGGGGTTAAGAAAATGAATAGATAGTTGGAAAGTCCAAAAGTTATAAATCAATCACAGCTAATGGTTTTAGACTTTTCACAAACACAACACAGGACTCCTTGTGGAAATCTTATAGATTCAGAGTGTAATATATTTTAAATTTATTTTTTTTTAAATCTACAATTGGAATTAATTTAAATTGTATTTTTTTGTTGTAATATTGTGATTGTAAATTTATTTATTATCGTTTCTTACTAACATAAATGTTATTGTGACTGGGAAAAATGCTAGTTTTGAAATTTAAAAGTGTAAGTAGAGTTAGGCTGGTGATTTGATTGTATGGTAAAACAACCTGTTATACTTTGTGCTAATTCAAGTGAGCTAACAGAATGAGTTGAACACACAGGAGAACAGGTATATTTGAGTTTGTAGACAACACTTACCTAGCATGTATAAAATACATTGTTGCTCATTTTAGTATGCATGCATACATCAGTCTCACTGGGTGCTCAATTTGACAAAAATATTCCATACAGATGTACTCATTTGGTTGACACTTCCAAGACTTTATAGGTATCATGTTTGTTTCATTTATTTATTATCGCCTGATGCAGAAAGGTGAAGCCGGACAATAATGTTTTTGCATGCGTCTGTGTGTTCAGCTGTCTATAGCATTACCAAAATATCTTGCGAACCACTGAACTCATTTTAATGCAACACATCTACAACTTAGTCACTTTTTGAGTCAACCCCATTAAAGATGGCCCCCACAGCTAAACAACCTTATCAAACATAAAATGTGTATAACTCAACCTGTTTTACAATTTTATGCAAATTTTTGTGTGATAGTAACTGAGAGTCATCCCAACACATACTTGGAGCACTAACTGATCATGTTATATCTGTTTTTAAAACTCTGTCATTATCTATTGGGTCAACTGTGTATGTCTGTTTGCAAAATATATCATACAGCACTGGACAGAGGTTGTTGAAACTCTCAGAAAGTAATCACTGAATGTAGATCTACAGTTCATTACCATTTGGGGTCAACTCAATTCAAGATGACCATCACAGCTAACAGGCTTTAGCAAACAGAAAATAGCTAAAACTCAGTCAATTTTACTTATATTGAGCTTATTTAGGTGGTAGCTTGTGAGAATCATCCTTAACATATCACAGCACATCTTGTAATATTGAATCTGATCTGCGGCAATATGTTTTGGACTTTTGGTTGCATAGAGAAATGTGGCTGTCAGCTGATCACTACCTGGTGGTGAGTTGGATCAGATGGCGGAGGGGAGATGCTTGACAGACCCGGTATACCCAAACATGTAGTGAGAGTTTGATGGGAACTTCTACAGCTCAGCCATAAATAGACAAAAGTTTCAACATGTGATAAAATAAACAAAGAAGAAGAAGAACAACAACAACAAAAGGCAAATAATTCCAGATTTTGTCATTATGTTGACCACAAAACCTTCATTGATCTGGAAATATGGGGTGGATGCCAACCCTGTGCAGCCATACAGCCCAATACAAGGAGCTCCAACATGTCTTGAAGTTTGGCTGTCTCCAGGTCCAAATTCTTTTTAAGTTTCTTGTTGACAAACTTCATAGCTAGGTTTGGGTCTTGAAACTTATGAGTGATCGTTCAACATGGTGATGTGTAGAGTAGCAAAATACTGGAGGCTTAATTTAGCATTAGCACAGCCATGAAGCTCCTTCTTTACCGTAATTAAAGCTGTTCTCAATCTCATCACAGTTGGTGTGAAGTTTGAAAAAAATGTACACCCTTTTTAAGTTGTGTGGTAGGAAGGAAGGCTCTCTGCCACTGAGAAGAACTGTATTCCTGTTTTGGAGCTGTGTCATTTTCATGAATATTGGTTGTGACAGTTTGCTGTTCCTTGGGTTAGTGTACAATAAGCCCTGTTCAGGCAGGGTTTCTCCTCAAGCCCCAACATTTCTGAAGAAATTGGCCCATAAACTTTGTATGTTGTGGACCTTCTGAGCCCTCTGGCAGGCCCACAGGTTTCTTAGAGCATGGCTCCAAGTCTTTGCATTTCTTGATCTAAGTGTCTACTGCACCAAAGAGCTTTGCCATATTAGCTTGCATGCTAGTTAGCTGTATGCTATGCTCAATGGTGAGCTCTCAAGATCCAAATACTTTCACTTCACTGAGCAAATTTTTCTTCCAGTGGTTTTAGAGCAGTTGCTACTTCTTTCTTAAGCAACTCTGATATAATCAGCTCAAGTTTGGTGATAATTTCAACTTCTAAGTCATCCATTATTACCATCATGCATACCGACATCTCTCTGTTAGCATCCAGCTACTTGGGAGAATCTGGTTTTAAGGTCTGAAAGTGCAGCTCTAAGTTCTTCTCCATGAGCATGTCCTTCTCCATGAGTGATCTTAGAAGTCCCCAAAGAATCATATTGTAAAGCGGGAAATAAAAGTTTAAGCAAAAACAAAAGATTTCCACCTGGCTTAAAATTTGCACCATCAGTAAAGTTGTAACTATTTGGTGTTTAGTGACTTGGATCCAGGAATGTAGGCAAGCAGGTGTAATACAAAATGGTATATAATGAAGTTAAACAAGAAACAAAATGGGCAGATGTAACCAAAAACAAGGCTGAGATAGGCCAAGATTTGCATACGAGGCTCTGACAGAGAAACAGAAAACACTGGCAGAAATAATTACAGAAACATACTGATAATAGACTGAAAGCGCAAAAAAGCTAGAAGTCCAAAACAGGGAAACATAATTAATGCTAACAAACATAAACCCCCAACTGGGACAAAAGTACATTTTTATGCAGCAAAGTAAGGCATATAAAATGTGATAAAATAATCAAGGGCACTTTCTTGGCCAGCCATAAAGAAACAGGCAATGATATGAGAAAATACATGTTTAGACAGGAAGAAATGAGACGTACAGAGGGAACCTTCCATGAAGACATGGCAAAGGATTTATAGAAACATACATAAGGCAAATGAGACAAAACAAGTCAAGATAATGTGAGGCCATAAAGAGACAAAGCAGGAACTTTTGTGATCCAAATATCTGTTCATTAATTTTCTTCACCTGCTTGTTCTTGCTCAGGGTTGCAGGGAGCTGGTGTCTATCTCCAGGGGCCAACAGGCAAGAGGAGAGTCACATGAGGTAGCCAATCACCCAAAGACACAATGCACAGTCACACCTTGGGCCAATTTAGAATAGTCAAATAACCTAACATGCAAACTGTTGGATGGAACCAGAGTACCTGGATAAAACCCACAAATGCAGAAAGGACCCAGCCAGGTTTTGAAATTGGACCTTCATGCTGTGAAGCAGCAGTGCAAACAAACTGAACCATTGTGCTTCCTGGCTAAACTCTAGGTAAGATTAATTATTGACAAGACATCAAGAACTAAAATGTGAGAACATGAGATGAACATGAACCCAGGACAGAGCAAAGTGGAGACACAGTACATGTTCTGCTCAACTAACAAATTCAAACTCTCTAAGACAGGTGAGCCAGAACAGAACAAAGAGTGCCATGAAGGTCAGAGGATTTGAGGGAATGCACTTTCCTTGTATGTCAGACCTCAATGATTGCAGTGCAGAAGGGAGAAGTGTGTCAGTGTGCTGGATTATGGCCATAATCCATCAGATCATCCTGCAGCCAGCCACCAAGCCCAGCTTCCTTCAAATAGACAGCTGAGATGAGAGGGCTGGCTTTGGCTGTCAGGGACATGGAAGATGACACTGGATGGACAGGATTTAAAAACACTTCTGGGAGGCTCCAAACAGTTTGGTGTGCAATTGTGCAATGTAACAAGAACTCATGACTAAGGGTAAGATAATTCCCATAAAGAGATGTTGGTAATGACATACAGAAGAGACAGTTTAAGTTCGGATCATGCCACAGTAATCATGGTCCTAATTCTGTAAGGAATAAATTACTGATCTTGGTGCCTCTAAGATAGAAAGTTTCCGCTTTTTTTAAAATCAGTTACATCATCAACATCTATCAACTCAATATTAGTAGATGATGTTCCAGAACCCATAAAAATAAGAACAATAGTAAAAGACCATCATGTGACAAACATTTTGCACCCTAATTTTTTATTTTTTTGGTCAGTTACTTTATTTTTGGCGTTAATTGTATCATTAATTTTAGACAGCATAACAATTAAATACATACGGTACTTGGTTAGGTTTAGGAAGCACACTTCTCTGATCATGGTAATACCCATATTTCACTTTAGTGCATTGGCCTTGTGTTTCTATGACATAATGAGACACATGGCTGTAAGAAAACAATGTCACATTGTATATTTTTGTGTCTGATACTCCAATAAATGTAGGGAAGTGAAGTGAAGTGAGATTTATTTATGTAGCACTTTTCAGCAACAAGGCGATCCAAAGCACTTTACAACAGAAACAAAAACACAGTCTAAAACAGCAAGTACATAATGAAACACACAAAAAATAAAAACACATCAATCATTTATAATCTAAATGAATTGTGTATAATCTAAATGAAATATAGGATAATCTAAATAAAATCACAAAACCAGACATGTCTAAGCATGAGCTAAGACAGTCAGAAAAGTAGCTAAAATAATATAAATGAAATCATATCTAAACATGAGCAGTTCAGGAGACAGAGAGACAGAGAGAAAAGAAAACATGTACGCCTTTCACCAGGAGCAGAGAGAGAAAAGTAGTGTCTTCGTCACCAATGCAAGAGTGTTATTGGTCATTTCCTTAGCAGGAAGGTAGTAACTTTAAATGTCACATACGTGCCTCACTTACACACCATAATAATGAAAGGTATGTAACTCGGATCCATCAATAATGTTGTCATTCATTCCCCAAACATGGATCAGGGAGATGTTGATGTTTAAGTTACTGTTATGGATTTGGTTTGGATTTTACTTGAAGATGAAGAGAACAGAAGACAAACTGTCAGACTGAGACATGTCACAGTAGAGCAACAGAAAGCACCAGGAGGAAGAAGAGCCAGAAGTTGGTGGGTGACACCATGACTACAAGCAGACAGGAGGGAGACAGAGGGGAGACAGACATACATACATCTTCTTCTTTCTAATCTTAGATACCAGGGTGGGGTTTGTTTGTTGGTATTTAATAAACAAAAAGTAAAAAAAAAAAAAGGATTGTGACAAAATAATGCTGGTGAATGCCACAGTAACGTTGCAGTAATGGCACACAAAAAAAAATGCCACAGCAACAAAAACAATGAGATGTTAACGCTAAAGTAGCACCGTGCTGTTCTAATATACTGTAACCTTCCCACACTTCAACCCAAGTGGGCCTGTGATAGATTGGTGGCCTGCCAAGAGTGTCTTTTGCCCAATGACCAGTAGAGATAAGCACCAGATCCCCACAGTGTTGCAGAGAAAAATAGGTAAAGAGAATAGATGGATAGATTCTGTCTCTTTATTCAAATTAAATTTGGGAATTTCACAAAATCAGCGGGGGATTAATTAATTATTTCCCTGTCATACGTGACAAAATGCAAAACAGTGTGATAGTACTATATGGCACAAAAACAACTAGATTAGGGTCTGGAACATAAACTGCAAGGTCAAGCTCCACATACCATAAAGATGCAGAAATACACTGCGTGTACCTGCCATGGCAATAATTACAACACAGCAGGCTTAGATCAAGAAGGTGCTTTTGACCTTGGAAACAGCAGTTTACCACACAGACGTCAACTATTAGACTTTCCTTTTTATTTCTTTTACAGTAAATTTAACCATAATTCCCAGTCAAAGATATGATCCCCCACCACCAAGAACTGTGTGTGGAATTTAAAATTAGAATTTATCTTTTTCCTTGAGCTTAGAATCAGTAAAAGAAGAAGAAGAGGGGGAAAAAATCAACTTTAAAGTGATGTTTTGTGTAGTAGTTATCAAAAGTTAGTTGCTTGTCCCCTCCCTGGGCTGCCACCTTACCGTGGTGGAGGGGTTTGAGTGTCCCAATGATCCTAGGAGCTATGCTGTCAGGGGCTTTTTGCCCCTAGTACGGTCACCCAAGGCAGACAGGTCCTAGGTGAGGGATCAGACAAAGTGCAGCCTAAAGACCCCTTATGATGAGTCAAAATATTGGACACAGTGTTCCCTCGCCCGGACTGAGCTAGTGTGTGAGGTTGAGAGGTTCCGGCTAGAAATAGTCGGGCTCACCTCAACGCACGGCTCTGGCTCTGGAACCAGTCTCCTTGACAGGGGAGACACTCTTCCACTCTGGAGTTGCACACTGTGAGAGGCGCCGAGCAGTAGTGGGCATACTTGTTGCCCCCCATCTTGGTGCCTGTACATTGGGGTTTTCCCCGGTGAACGAGAGGGTAGCCTCCCTCCACCTACGTGTGGGGGGACGGGTTCTGACTGTTGTTTGCATTTATGCACCGAACAGCAGTTCAGATTACCCACCCTTTTTGGAGTCCTTGGAGGGGTTACTGGAGAGTGCCCCTCCTGGGGACTCCCTTGTTCTGCTGAGGGACTTCAACGCTCACATGGGCAATGACAGTGAGACCTGGAGGGGTGTGGTTGGGAGGAACGGCCCCCCTGATCTGAACCTGAGCGGTGTTCTGTTGATGGACTTCCGTGCTCATCATGGATTGATGAACACCATGTTCAAACATAAGGGTGTCCATATGTGCTCTTGGCACCAGGACACCCTAGGTCGCAGTTCAATGATCGACTTTGTTGTCGTTTCATCTGATCTGCGTCCCCATGTTTTGGACACTCGGGTGAAGAGAGGGACGGAGCTGTCAACTGACCACTACCTGGTGGTGAGTTGGCTCCGATGGTGGGGGAGGATGCCGGTCAGACCTGGCAGGCCCAAACGTATTGTGAGGGTCTGTTGGGAACGTCTGGCAGAGTCTCCTGTTAGGCGGAGCTTTAACTCCCACCGGACTCCGGAAACAGCTGACGGGTATTGGCAGTCCAAGCGGCATGTGGCTCAGGTGGTCGCTGAGGCAAAACCTCGGGCATGGGAGGAGTTTGGAGAGGCCATGGAAAAAGACTTCCGTACGGCTTCGAGGCGATTTTGGTCCACCATACGGAGTCTCAGGAGGGGAAAGCAGTACAACACCAACACTGTTTATAGTGAGGGTGGTGTGCTTCTGACGTCGACTCGGGATGTTGTGGGTTGGTGGGCCGAATACTTCGAAGACCTCCTTAATCCTACCGGCACGTCTTCCATTGGGGAGGTGGAGCCTGGGAGCTTTGGGTCGGGCTCTCCAGTCTCCGGTGCTGAGGTCACTGAGGTGGTTAAAAAACTCCTCGGTGGCAAGGTGGATGAGATTCGTCCGGAGTTCCTTAAGACTCTGGATGTTGCAGAGGTTGTGTTGGTTAACGCGACTCTGCAATATTGCGTGGACATCGGGGGCAGTTCCTCTGGATTGGCAGACCAGGGGTGGTGGTCCCCTTATTCAAAAAAGGGAACTGGAGGGTGTGTTCCAACTACAGAGGGATCACACTCTTAAGCCTCCCTGGTAAGGTCTATTCGGGGGTTCTGGAGAGGAGGGTCCGTCGGATTGTCAAACCTCGGATTCAGGAAGAGCAGTGTGGTTTTCGTTCTGGCCGTGGAACACTGGACCAGCTCTATACTCTTAGCAGGGTCCTTGAGGGTGCATGGGAGTTCGCCCAACCAGTCTACAGTGTTTTGTGGACTTGGAGAAGACGTTCGACTGTGTCCCTCGGGGAGTCTTGTGGGGGGTGCTCCGGGAGTATGGGGTACCAGGCCCTTTGATATGGGCTGTTAGGTCCCTTTATGACCGGTGTCAGAGCCNTGGTCCGCATTGCCGGCAGTAAGTCGGACTCGTTTCCGGTGAGAGTTGGACTCCGCCAAGGTTGCCCTTTGTCACCGATTCTGTTCATAA
>NC_051432.1:5241746-5252086 GCF_001649575.2 Kryptolebias marmoratus
GTCCCACCGGGAGGAGGCCCAGGGGAAGACCCAGGACACGCTGGAGGGACTATGTTTCTCGGCTGGCCTGGGAACGCCTTGGGATTCCCCCGGAGGAGCTGGCCCAAGTGGCTGGGGAGAGGGAAGTCTGGGTCTCCCTGCTTAGGCTGCTATTCCCGCGACCCGACCCCAGATAAGTGGAAGAGAATGGAATGGAATAGTTGCTTGTCTGCTGTGACATCACTCATAGAGCACAGTGGAGAAAAAGTCAAAAGTTGTAGTTAAGGCTAAGGTGATGGCTAGCCAAACAAGTGCAAAAATATATATATATATATTTTTTCAGGTTTATAAAACAACTCATCAAAAAAGTATTTCTCAAAAATTACATACTAGTGTGAAAGAATGCTACATTAGTTAATTTTAACCCTCTACACTTTTGCAAGACTCAATTTTACTTTGTTTTTTTCTCGACTGAACAATGTCCGTGTTACTGTGAGAATCTATGTGTGCAGACCATTGATAGACCATGGATATGTTGAAGGTTTTGATGCTGCTGAATGTGTCAATCTACCAGGGGTTGAGTCAACTTTTGGACTAACTAGGGCGTAGTCTACATGTAGCTGGGTCTTTATTAAACCGAATATCTCCGCCACATCGTTTGAAGAAATGATACCATCTACACAGGATTGGTTTTTAAAAGGTGTTCATCCACGCTAACCCAATGAATGTCAACACTGAGCATTATTTTAAACATGCCAAACCCATAGGGGGCATCATTTATGATTGCTGATCCAAAACAGGCGGTGGCAACATTGAATGGCGGCGGCATTGGGCCTCCATATCGGGAAGGACAGCTGATGTAAAACCGCTGCCCTCCAAGTGCTCATTTCAGTGTAATTCAGTGTAATTGTAGCAGCTGAGTTTGTAAAAACAAACAGGCAAAAAAATTCTAAACCAAGATAAAAATCAGCTCCTCTTTGATAGCAGACATTTTTCCTTCACTGAATGATCAAACAATAACAATCTTTGCATATGTGACTTCAGTGTCACATTACTTGTAGCAGACTGAGTAAAGTAAAGTTGTAAAGTCCTGAATGCGTGGACCTTTAAATCTCTGGTTAACAACGTCCACATGCAAACACAAAAACGGAGAATTTGCAAATCTTCACTTTGGCCAGAGTTTTCATTATCAATTGTTTTTAGTGCATTAAATGGAGGTTACGTTTGGATGAAAGGCCAAATCGCATAAAAAAACTATTTGGTTTACCAGATATCCGGCTACATGTAGACTATGCCTAGATGCGTTGAGGTGAACTGATACATTCAGCAGCGGTTGCGCACACATAACACAGACGTTTTGTTGAAAGGACAGTAACAAAACAAACAATCGGTATCAGGCAAAAGTGCAGAGGTTTAATTTTAGCTAATGTATCATTCTTTCATACCTATATGTTGTTTTCGACAAAAAGTTGGTTTATAAGCCTTGAAAATGCTAAAAAACAAAACAAAATCTGGCACTTGTTTGGCTAGCCTGTAGCCTAGCATGAGTGAAGAGTTTTGCCTCTTTCTTCATACTCCATGTTCTATGATTGAAGTCATGGCTGGTAAGGTCCTAACTATTGATAACTATTAGACAAAACACCCCGTCAACTATCACTGGACTATACTTTTAATTTCGAACAGGAATTGTAGGTCAACTTCATTCTTACTGTTGGTTAGGTTTAGACATTTCAAATTGTCTTGTCAGATTTAGGAAACATCAATTTTAGTACTGACTGGGGCACAGCCATTCTGAATTCTTGAGACTGCCATTTGGTAAAAACTTGGCAACCAATTTCTGAATTGTATCACAATAGATTTCATTAGGTTTAAAACAAAAAAAATTGATTCACAAGTTGCAAATTGGGTAAAATCTCTAACAGTAGAAGTAGCCTATTAGAAGGCTCATAATGAAGGAAAACATTACTCTTGTTTTTTTTTTGTTTGTTTGTTTTGTTTTGTTTTGTGGTCCAGATGGTACTAAGAAGACAATGTATGATTTTAGACCTTTTCTAACTCTGTTTGAAACAGCTTAAACATTTGGTACAGCTGGGATTTAAGCTCTTGTTTTAGGGCACTAATATTTTAACACTGAAGAGACCAGCATGCTGGTGTTTAAAAGTAAATGACTGAATAACACATCAGAGCTCACTGAGTCACCATCTACAAACGTTTTTAACTGTAGTTTATAAGTTGTGATAACCTGAGTTTTTCCTATTCTTACATTCTTACACTGAATCATATATCTTGGCAGTGGTAATAGACCAGCAACATTATTTATGGTTTATTGGTTCTACTTTAATTGTGCAGGTTGACTTGTATTAAACTAGAGACAGATATCAAAATGTTTGATATTTCCCTCCCTGGCCTTCCCTCCATTTACCTCCATGGTGGTGCGATTGCACTGGTGAGTATCAGCAAACCAGCTGTCACCTGTTGCACATTGGTTCAAGTCGATGCCCTGAATGTTGACATCCACACGTATAACACCTCTAAAACAAGACACATACACACATCAAGGATGGGGATGGTCAGAATTCTGCATCAGTGTAGAGAAACAAAAACAGCACCAAATATCATTAAACCCATTTCAATAATCTGTTAACTTCTCTCATAGCTCTACATTGCTATACTGTAGTGTGGATTATCTGTTTATCTAACTGTGTTGATATACTTTTGTTTATCAAACCTTTCTCCAGAGGTTTGCAGGAAAGGTCACGGCACCCATCATCGAGCCAGAAAAGAAGGTGAAATACAAATACTGCTTTTTGATTTTAAAGTTCTAGGCTTAAAAGTGTATTGTCAGACTAACAGTTTTACTGGCTGGACTAAAAGATGACTTTAGACACGAGTTTCTAGAACTGTTCACAGCCACATCTAGTTTGATAAAGTCCTGAAATGAATCAGGATGGATTATTTATTGTAAAATGAAAAGTTCTAGTTTTGGCATTATTGGCAAGATTTTAGATTCAGACTAAAGAAACAGTGTGATGCTGAGTGCTGAATAACTTTTCTAAAATTTGTTGAACAATTATGTGCTGACTGAACTGATTATGTGAAAACAAGCAAAAACAAAACAAAACAAAACACTAAAAGCAGCAAAACAATAGCTAAAAGCAGCAAAAATGCTGAAATTAGCAAAAAAAAAAAAGACTAGCTAAAGGTAAATTAGCAAAATAGTAGTTAAAAGCAAAGATTAACAAGAAAATATAAAAATATAGCAAATATGCTGAAGTAGATTTCAAAGAACATGCTTTGTAAAGGAACTAATGAGATCTTGATGTAATTCTATACGTATGTAAAAATGTTGTAAATAAAGTTAAATAGTTCATAAAAGTTATAAATACTAAAAGCACACATTTCCCAAACAAGCTGAATATTTTGATATACTGCATGAATGGTTAAGATTGTACAACATGCAGAATTTATTTAATTGCAAAATACTTTCAGAAAAAAATATAAACAGGAAAACAATGATTGAAAAAAGTCTTATTCGATTTAAATAGAATTCAGCTATAATTAGTAATATATCTAATATATCAGTTTTTCTGTTTGCTTCTGCCCAAAAATAACATCTGTGTCAGTTAGTGGTTTATGAGCTATGTGTTAGTGTAATATCCGGTGTGTAAGAGCAAGTTTTTTTTTTTTTGTCCTGACCTGAACTCTGGTGTCAGATCAGGTTTGAGGCCATAGAAGGAGATGGACAGGGTCAGCACCCAGCCTGGCATGAAACTTCCATCCTTGCAGTCCAGAAACGGAGCTCTGGCCCAGTGTATGCCACTGTGATTGGTCACATAGCTGTCGCCCTGACCCCACTTGGGGGTGTCTAAGGTGCTGAGGTCATTGAGGAGAACCCGCATGGACAGGGCTGCTGTCTGCTGATTGGACTCAGAGAATTTCAGTTTTGTGAACCAGCTGTCATCAGGAGCTGGGGCTGGTGGGTGGAGGCTCGTCCAGGCCTTAGTAAAGTCCTGGAGGATGATGGTCTGCTGCTTGCCAGATGGATTGCGGGTGGCATGAAGAACCAGTTGTGGCATCTGGGCAGTTGGGTCAGCATCGAAAGTGAGGAGGGCCCGCCGAATGACCACGTCAGCTTCAAGAAGGGCGCGGACCAAGGCATGGTACCACTCCATATCCTCCTGCACTGTGCTTTCCCGCAGGTCACTGGCCTGGAAGACCATGTTAAGGAAATTGGCAGTGTTGGCCAGTGCATTCAGAGCTGGCTGGAGGGAGGTAATAAAGTTGCTTGGTAGAGGTCCGTTCTGCCCTTGAGTGCTATACGCTCGGGAACAACGGGCCA
This sequence comes from Kryptolebias marmoratus, assembly GCF_001649575.2. Taxonomy (NCBI): domain Eukaryota; kingdom Metazoa; phylum Chordata; class Actinopteri; order Cyprinodontiformes; family Rivulidae; genus Kryptolebias; species Kryptolebias marmoratus. The sequence goes on from NC_051432.1 coordinate 5,246,065, forward strand.
TTTTCAGAGTGGAAGGGTCTCCGGTGTACAAAAAGGTCTCTGCTGGGGACCAGTCATCCTCCACCACTGTGGGAGCTTCTGAAGGTGTTCCTGCAAACTTGGGAGTTTCTGTGGGGTAGGGTTCTAAAATTCCTGTACTGTTAATTGAAGTATCACTGCTGTTTGAAGTCTCTCCGATTAGAAACTTTTGAGTCACTTGTGCTTTTAAAAAGTGCGTGAGCAGAAGAAGAAACCAAACAGGACTCATTCTGACACACTGTGGAGGAAAGAAGAAAAAGAGGAGTTAAAGGGCCAACAAAAGACAGAACTTTGTGACCTGTTTCAAATTTTTGAGAGAAGAAAAAAGTTTTGCATGATGGTGAAAGTTTACGCTCTCTTCATGGATGTCTTCATGGATGTCTTCATGTTTACATTAGTGAGGCACTGCAGCAGCAGCAGGTGTTCTGGAGGAGGATGCTGCAATGTCTGTGGCGCTCCCGCTCCCGTTCCCACTCAAAGCACACAGCTCCATGTGTGCAGCACAGGAGCTTGCACGCGCCTACCAGTGCTCGCACTCACACAAAGATAACAAACCTTGATGATGGGAGTGAGGGTGGAAAGAGGTGACCAGCAAAAGCAGAGTTAGTCTCATCTCTCAGTTGTCCATCCGATATCTCCAGTGCCATTTAACATCAGATCTGTTATTTCATAATTGCCAGATAAAAAGCACAAGCAGAGTAAGGAGGGCAAAAGCAAGGGAAGAGCCTCAAAGTTAGAGGGAGATCTTCAGGTCAGGTGAGAGGAAGGAGGCGATGTGAGTTGTGATGAAGAGAGGAAAAAGGCAAAAGGAATTTCTTTCGTTGATCTCCACTTCTCTCCTGTCTTCTGTCTTCGCTCATCTGTTGCGCTAAAGAGCTTCCAGCTTATCTGACAGCAAATTGTGATGTCCAGCCCCTCCCCGTCACTTGCTTCCTCCTTCTCCTCCCCTCCCTCAATTCACTCGCTCATCCATATTGACGGGGATGCTCACCAGTGCTGAAAGGTGATGAGAGTGGTCCATCTGTTGTGTGTGTGACTTCGCAGAGAAGAGGATGATGCAGTCAGTCAGAGATGAGCTTTAGGCTAAGCTCTTCTGCATTTGGGCATCCATCAAGAATCACCCTGCTGGATGGCTGGATGGATGGATTAACCCCTCCTACAGGAGATGATGGGGATGCTCTTTTACTGCAATAGTTCTCTCCGATATAAACAAGCAGGAGCACACAAAGGAGGAAAAGCACAATTCAAACAAAGCAAAACAAAAAAGGGAGTCTGATCTTCACCTATGGGGAATTTCATACGTGCATGCTGTTTGCGAGTGCTCTAACAAAATACTATTTCTATGTGTTCTAAAGTGTGGGTGAGTGAAAGATGCTGTATGAAAATTGTGAGGGGAAAAAAAGGGATGAACGAGAGACGCAGAAGTGATGCAGACAAGAATCCTTGTTTGGTGGCCATGGCAACCTGCTTTAGAGAAACTCCCCCACCCCACTCCCCAACCACATACACAAACTCACAAACCCACTCCCACCTTGGAACTTGACTGCAGAGCAGCAAAGGTGCTGCAGTCAACCATGACGGATACAATTAGGACGTATGTGTCACAGATAGATGCACGGTGTTGCTGTGTGATCAGGTCTATGTCTGTTTTTAATGACTGCAAGGTAGAATACATAAATTACCTTCATGTTTATTCCTTTTCTTATTATATCATTCAAACAAAATGCACAACAGCTTATAAATCTAAGAAGAGTTGTGTCAAAGTTGTAAACATGTTGGACTTCACTCCCTAATATAAAGAACATTTTAATTGTGGTAAATATTCAAAATCTCACAAAACACGTGTCATTCAACAGTATAATCCCAAATAAAAATTTAAGACCTAGCATTCCTTGAAGGAATGCATATCACCTACCACGTTTCATGAGTTTTAAACTAAAGTCATCTTATAATGAGAGGGGGTGGCATTGTAAGCACTGGGATCAAACCTTATTAATGTCTTTATATGCAATCCTCTGCAATATTGCAAGATCTCACAAGATTTGTAGCACTTGAAGTGTTGAGTGTCAGGATTTGGGTTTTGTTGTTTTTTCTTTGTGATTTCTTTTGTATTTAGGGTTTTTGTTTATATGTTTTGTTTTTGTACTGTTTCTGCCTCTTGTGTTCTGTCATCATTCACTTCTCCTCTGTGTATCTCTTGTCTTCCTACCACGCCCATCTTCACCTGTTGCTAGTTGTAATCACTCACCTGTGCCCACTTCCCCTAATTACCCTCAGCTTTAAAACCTAGTCACTTTCTCCACTTGCTTGCTGGTTCATTGTCTCTAGTTCCCTGTTGCTGCGTCTTGTCCCTCAGCTTGTTGTCAGCCAGTGATTACTTACTGAGAGTTAGAAAAAAAATATGTCCAGTAGTTCATGAGATATTTTGCTAATGCTACAGACAAATTAACACACAAAAAACACCATCGCTTTTCGTGGCAGACAATAAAAAGATGAAAATGTAATCATTTTCAGGAGTTGAAGATACAAATGAATGAGTTATTTTAGGCCTTTTTGGTTTTGTTTTTCTAATTTTTCTTGTACAGGGTATCATGAATGTTGGTGTTTTGTTACTTGTATGGTATTTCTTGTTTTGGTTTTGTTGTCTTTTGGGTTTCTTGTCACTATCCACCTCCCCAGTAATTTTCCAGTCACGCCTGCCACGCCCACCTCACCTGCCTCTAGTCATGTCCACAGCTGCATCCAATAATCATCTTTCCCTATGTCTTTAAAACCAGTCTCTGTTTTTTCACTTGTCACTGGGTCATTCTGTTCCTTATGCCATGATTGTTGTCTTCCTCGTTCCATGCCTTGCCTTATCTCATTTTGCTATTTTTGGATTCTGTTTTAGTTCAATTTTGCTACCATCAGCCATTTGTTTTGTTTGTTTTTACTTTAAATAAATTACTTTTCTTTTAAGAAGATGAGTCTGCGCTCTGGGTTTGCCTCTGTCCCAGCCTCTGTCTCCGCCCGCCTATTGACAGAATGACGACGCTCCACCTCACAGTGTTTCAGTGGGGGTCGGCGACCACGACGCCCCACCATCCTGTGTCTCCGTGGGGGTCGGCGACCACGACGCCCCACCATCCTGTGTCTCTGTGGGGGTCGGAGACCACGACGCCCCACCATCCTGGGTCTCCGAGGTGGTCGTGGACTACGTCGCCTCTCACTCTGGCTCCGAGGGGGTCGTCCCCCTGAACTCTTGCCTCGCCGCAGACGGTGCTCAGGCTGCCCGCCCGAGCTCTCACCACACCGTGGACGGCGCCCAGGTCATTCGCCCGGGCGAACTTTTCTTTTGAGAAGATGAGTCTGCGCTCTGTGTGGGTGTGTGAGTGTTTGTAGAGAAGTCCATGAATCATGTCACAGAGGCCACTGTCTTAGATAATATGATGGAATGTTTATCAAAAGAACAAAAAACAAAAAAAACAGAAATTTGAGAAAGTTCTGAAGGAAAAGTACTTGCTAAATGTGGCAAAATGTGAAATGCACAGCAAAACAACTAAAAATAAATCTGATTAATAGGTAATGTTAATGTTGCTGAACTGTGACCTCCATGTTGCCTTACATCAATGTTCAGCTTTGCATGGCAGGTTGTTAGTTTGATTACTCCACATAAACCTCAGAAATGAACAAACACTGCCACATCTTTTTAGCTTACACACACACACAGACTCCCCCCCCGCTTATCTACCAGCCGGTGCCCCAGACACAACCATGGTACACAAACAAACAGCTCACCCCACACACACACACACATTGTAAGGATTAATGGCTCTTTTCATCCACTTTCCCATCATGTACAGAGCAGCAGAATCATAATCAGTGCTGAATGGCCTGCGTCGCCATCTGCCTGTCACTTAATAATAATACAGAACAACTGCTCAGTGTTGTAACATAAGTGGGAAAATGTCATTATTTTCTTGTGTTTTACAGCTTTTCACTGTGAAAAATAACATCTTATCTAATTTATTTGCTTTTGTCATGATCGGGGTGGAAGGAGGCGAACCCTGAGCGCAGACTCATGTTGGAGTTAAAAACTAATTTATTGGAAATAAAAGGCAAAATCCAAAAACAAAGGCTGACGTGGCAGCAAAACCCAAACTAAATACAAAAACACCAACTTACTAAACAAAACCTGAACAGACCTGAGACCAAAAACAAACCACTGGGAGACAATGAGGCACGAGCAAAAAAGGACAGCACATCAGGGAGACAAGAGTATGACAACGAACCCGCAGGGAACTGTGGAAAGTGACTGGGTTTTAAAGGCAGAGGGCGATTAGTGGAAGTGGGCACAGGTGAGATGATTAAGGAGCTAGAGGCAGTTGTAGATGGGTGAGAATGGGGAAGAGAGAGAGTAACTGAGGAGAAGTGAATGGTGGCTGAGGCACAGGGAAGAGACAACTAAATAACACAAACTGAAACATGACGACAAAACAAAATACAAAAACCCAGATCCTAACAGCTTTGTCTAGAACCAGCATTTTAGTCTACACTGAAATCTCTACTGCATTAGAAAAAAATTATGTATTTTACCTAAGTTTTGAATTAGTACTAGTCAGCTAAAAAATTAGCTACACTTTTAAAGTAAATCTCTTAAGTGAAACATTGCTACCTTCCCTCACTTTACTTCCATGGTGAGACAAAATAACAGCAGGTGTATAGAGGCCATTTTATTGTTCAGACTGTTGGCTGTCAGATCTAACAACCAAATTCATCCCAGATCAGTCAGGTGAGGAGCCACCATGTGCTACAGCTGCTGTCACCCTGTTGTCTTTGCTCATCATGTACACTGAGCTGTAAAGAACACATTTTCATCCAGTGTGGGATGTAACATGATTGTTTGTTGCCTCCAGATGTGCTTATTTTATGCATTAATAAAAGAAGATGCACTTCTTTTATTTAAAAAGCAGTTTTTCTTAATGTTAACTATTCCATACGTTTTTCGGCATCTAACTCGTTTCGTTTCGTTTAGCTATTTCAACCATTCATATATCAAAACGTTCAGCTCATCAAGGACAAGACCGCTATGACTTTTGGTATTAGTGCAATTTCGGCTGTTTCAGATATTTAGCTTTTTCACCCAAAAATGAATGCTGTTTTCAACTCTTTAAAATTCAGCTTTTTTCTCTCTGTTTCAGCATTTTTCTGCTAATACAGTATTACTCCAGCTAATGCAAATTCAACTATAGTTTCAGCTAATTTCAGATATAGTTTTAGCTAATTATACCCTGCTAATGCTAATTTTGTCTGTTTCTTTTTATATGCTTCCTATCAGTCATTTGTGGACATATTGAGCTGAAATTTGGTGTGGTAGCAGGTGAGACAGAGCTCCATCCAATGACTTATATGGATAGACATGACACGCCGCTTTAAAGGCTCGGGCCGAGATGCCGGCGAAAGCAGCGCCATCTTGCTACAGTATACTTAAAGGCTAAGGGCTATATAAACAATGCTGAGGACTAACGAAATAATTTTTTTTAGTGGGTAAGATGAGCCCAATAGTGCATGTACTTTATCAAACAATGTCACAAATACTCAATTATTGTAATTTAAATAATAGCAACCATGAATTTAACAGAAACGCAAATTCAGACCTATTTATTTACAATCACAATGGTAGTCAAATCAGCAATGGTATAAGTAATACAGAAAAAAATGGGATAAATGTATAATTTGTCTTACAGACTATACACTAGAAGAAAAAAATAAATAAATGATAAAAAAAAGAATGAAAATTTTCATTAAAGAAAAAATTAAAGTCACAAACTTCAGATATGAGAAAGAATAATTACTGTCATGTAATAACTACAAAGAAAACTTGTTCAGATTGTTGCATGATTGTATTTCCAAAGTGGAAAATCTCAATAAAAATATTTTGGTTAAAAAAAGTCACAAGTACAGATATCAGGCAAATGCATTAGTGTATTTTAAGAACAATAAATGTAAACACCAAATTTAAAAT